>NW_028261382.1:143156160-143456160 GCF_051295495.1 Thamnophis sirtalis
TAAAGAGGGACACCATTGACCGGGGAGGGGGGGGGTTGATTAAAAAATTTATATTTTGTCAAAAGGTCACAAAAGGCGACTACATGACCCCAGGACACTGAAACCATCATAAATACGAATCTGTTGCCAAACATCAAAATTTTGATCACGTGATCATAAGGATGCCGCAACGGTCGCTAAGTGTGAAAAATGGTCACAACGGTCGCTAAGTGTGAAAATGGTCATCAGTCACTTTTTTCAATGCCATTGTAACTTTGGTCACTAAACCCATTATACCATCTTTCTTGCCACAGTTCTTAAGTGAATAACTGCAGCTGATAAGTTAGTAACATAAGTGAATCTGGTTTCCCCATTTGACTTTGTCAAAAGGTCACAAAAGGCGATTACATGACCCCAGGACACTGAAACCTTCATAAATATGAATCTGTTGCCAAACATCAAAATTTTGATCACGTGACCATGAGGATGCTGCAACGGTCGCTAAGTGTGAAAAATGGTCATCAGTCACTTTTTTCAATGCCATTGTAACTTTGGTCACTAAATGAACTGTTTGAAAGCTGGCTAGCTTGCATTATAATGCCTTATGCTAGCTTACATTTTCAAGAGAGAGAAGCTAAACTCCTTATTAGAATTGAAATAGAAATGAGTAGAGTAGACTAGAGTAGACTAGAGTAGAGTAGTAGAGTAGAATAGCCAAGTGTGATTGGACACACAAGGAATTTGTCTTTGGTGAATATGCTCTCAGTGTACATAAAGAAAAATAAAATAGAATACATTCATCAAGAATCATAAGCTACAACACTTAGTGATAGCCATAGGTTACTAATAAGCAATCAAATTATACTAGGAAACAAATTATTGGATTTTCTTTCAAAGAAACTCAGTATGTGCTTCCTGATTATTAAAAGTGCAAATTCAGTGTCAATGACTCCTGACTATTTAAAAAAAGATTCTATCCAAAATAAATTGAAATAAACCATTTTTAAAAATTCTATGCACAATAGTTTGAAATGTATTGTGCATAGAATTTTTAAAAATGGTTTATTTCAATTTATTTTGGATAAAATCTTTTTTTAAATAGTCTAAGACAATTTTAAAAAAGAATCCACACAGAATAAATTGAAGTAAAACATTTCAAACTATTCCACACAGAATAAACTGAGGTAAAACTATTTTTAAAAATTCTATGCACAAAACATTTCAAAGTATTGTGCATAGAATTTTTAAAAATGTAAGTCACAGTCATATGTCCACAAGATGCTGCAAATGGCTATAAATGTGGGTCAGTTATGGAGTGACTGCAGGGGAGACATGAGGCGTCAGAACTTCGAACCAGGTCGTAAATACCTTTTGGGAAGGAGGGAGGGGTCTGTCATAACTTTGAACAGTCACTCAGTTACCAGGCATAAGTCGAGGACTACCTGAGCAATCCTGCCTTCCAAATGCCAGGTAGCTCCATCAACAGTCCTTTCCATCTTTTTGTAAGAAAAATATGATGGAAAAAGAAACAATAACTATTGTACATTTATTTATAGAACATACACGAAGTCATAGGAATGGATCATGAATGAGAGCATATTTCCACCAATTAATCCAGAAAATAAAGCAGCAAGAATCCCACTATCCCCCCACCTCCTCTTTCTCCCTCTCTTTCTCTTTTTGGGGGGAAGGAAAAGAAAGGACAAAAAGGAGAAAGAGGAAGAAAGAGGAGGTGGAGGATAGTGAGATATTAAAAATTGTCCAAAAGCAACTGACAATTTCCATACTACTGCTAAGAAAAGGACAAAAAGGAGGAAGAGAGGGAGAAAAAGAAGGTGGGGGATAGTTCTTCCCCCCCTTCTGCAGCAAACTTGTGGCAGCCACCCGAGCTCCCTCCCCACGCCTTCTCGCCTTCCCTCAGGTGGAAGTTGCTCGCAATCACCCTCTCGCAAGGCTCTCGACTCCTCCGGGGACTCTTCGCTGCGGTGGCTCGACAAGCTCAGGTTTTCTCCTGCTGCTGTTGCCGCTACCGTCTGGCTCCAGCAGAACGCGGCACAGGACGGCTTGGGGACCGAGCACAGCCGGCGCAAAATATTGTCCGTACCGCACCTAGTAGGTCCTAGAAGATAGGCCGTGCAAGTTCCCGGGATGAGTGACATTCTCGTTCCTACAGAGATGGCTATTCTTTAGGCGCAGCTACAGCGCTTTTTGTCCTCCTTCAGAAGCCGTCTCTCGTGACGTTTGCAAGCCAATCAAGCGTGTGGCTTTGAAAACCTGCGGCATGATCGTGCTGCGTGGGAGCGAGTGTCTCTCCCCGAATATGGAGGACGTAGTGGGCAACTTGTATGTATCCTAGAAAATAAGTAAGACCCACTGGCGGCCCGTATCTGCCACGACCTTGCAGCCTCTTTACATTGGTAAAGATAAAAATTTTAAAAAAAATCGGTACTTTTTAAGAACGCTACGGGACACGGGACAAATTGTGCGAAATCGTGACTGTCCCGCCAAAAGCGGGACGTCTGGTCACCTTAACCTAGGTTAAATCAAACTAATTTGGAATTTCATGTAAAAATTTCATTTTTAAGTTCCTTCAGGAATCTCAATTTTTAGGACTCTTTGCTTCTAAATTTAAATACTTTTCCATAAAATGAAGATTATAATATTTTCTATTGCACATTACCAAATAACTTGGATCAGTAATTGTTGGTGATATTATATTAAGGGAGGAAAGTACAATGTTTAAAGTGTAATGAGGGAATTGAGAAAATAATTTCTTAAGGAAATCTTATTTATATGGTTATTTCGGGGAAAAAACAAATCTAAAAGTATCTTACTGCTTTATTTCCTTGTCTCTTGCCTGGAACTTGAAGAGGTGATAATGGCGGCCATAGACTGTCAATCAGACTAAAAAGCCCTAGAGTTCTGTCAAAACAAGTAAACAAAGCACAAATATGATAAAATCTATGTATGTACAATAAAAGTATAATCATTAGAAACATACTATCAAAATATTTTTTTGGTTTTTTTGCTGACACTGCATCTGTATTTTAATTATTTTGAATTACAATGGAATCTTGTACTACTACTACCACTGGTAAAAGAAATTTCACAATACATTGATGTGGAAGCCATTCTAGATGAAATGGTATATGTCTATGAGAATCCAATATATCTAGAATTAAAATACAATGCAACAATGACTAAACCTATAATTTAATTATGCAAAACAGAAACCATGTAAATAAATAAGTTGTAAAGGAAGCAGTGGAAGGTGGAAAGCTAATCTGAAAGAAGTTTTACAGAAAATCCAATATAACAAGTTAATGATACGTTTAATATTTTGGGTAAGATATCAAAGTAAAGATTAGTTTTTCTATATGGTTTTTATTTTCTACAGTGCACATTGAAACCAAATATGCTAATCTCAGTGCAATTATAACATCTACTGGCAGTAGAAACATTTTTATTTAAATTATTGTGTTTTTAGTTCTTTTCCTATACAAAATGACATGCACAACACAAAACAACACAGAGCATTTTAAATAATAAAATTTAGCACACTTTTTGTTCTTTTATCATAATCTCTCATTAGTCATCTTCTGTTAAACAGCTGTAAAGTATTCAGGTTAACTTTGGGAAGAAAGGTAATCTTGAATGAATCAGCACAATAACACGAAAGGATGTCAGGAAACAAAGAAACTGCCTTACATAGAATTAATCCAGTTGCTTTAGCAATGACTGTATGGAGTGCTAATCATCCATTCTCAAAAACAGCAGAACAAAAATGAAGTGTACAACAACAGTAAGGGCCACGGAATATGTTCCATGGTAATAACACTTTTCAACCTAAGAGCACAATTTTTTTTTTGTAACAATTGAGTACAATGTTATTCAAATTCATTGAGCTATGCTAGTAGAAATACTAGAATTGTTGGGTTTTTTGGTGCCTCTTCACCTTTAGATGCAAAGAATTACTGTGACTTTTTTACCTTCCCCTGGTGAGTCTTCGCAAAATTTTCAGTCTAGAAACACAACAGCATTTTCCTTCCCATTTTTTTCTGTATTGTTCTATCACTTGTGAAGAGGAACATAGAACGGGAAGCTGTATTTCACTAAATATTCCACAGATGTCCTGAGCCAACAGGCATAACCTACAAAGAGTATGTAAATGACATCTCATTAGTAGCACACTATTTCTATACCTCGATCATCTCAGGTTTTTTTTAAAAAAAATTCTAGGAGAGAAATTTTGTTTTTACTTTGACTTCCTAAATTCTAATGTTATTGGAATATTTAGCAACTGGTAATCAACAACTTTATTAAGTATTTCAGTTTTTAAAAAGACAACCAAGTACATTAAGAAATTTTCAGCAATAATTTACATGAATCTTAGCTATTATGGAGAAGGACAAAAGATTTGGGAAATTGTGAAGTACAACACAATGTCACCTGCCTAATTGCCTTTCTGTGGGTGTCAAGTTTAAGAGAAGCAGCAAAAACATAGTAATAGAGAAATTCTTACCCCGAAAAGTCAGTTAAATTAGACATAATACACTAGACAGATCAGTCCTCTATTCAATAGTATCTTCCCATAACTTATTTTGTAGGTTTATGTTCTACTACCAATTTCTTTTTAACATTTACATTAAAGCCACCAAAGAAATAATTTAAGATACGTAACTAAGGTTACCTGCAATGTCATGAATAAGCAGGTAATATGCAAATGTTACTTATATTGCATGTAAGTCAGGTGAAGCTTAGGGGCAATACAAATATATTGTTAATAGTAAGTAGCTAATCTGGCCATGTTTGATCTGTTATAGGTGAGGCTGCATTTTTCAAAAACATATTAAATTTGGTTGCCACAATAAATGCCTTTCCCCTAGATCCAATTTATCACTAATGGATTCCAACAATGGATGGAAACTAATGATGAAGGTGAGAGCCAACCTAGAACTGACTGTTAGAACAATTAATCAGTGGAACAACTTACCTCCAGAAATTGTGAATGCTCCAACACTGGAAATGTTTAAGAAGAGATTGGACAACCATTTGTCTGAAATGATATAGGGTTTCCTGCCTGAACAGGGAGTTGGACTAGAACAGGGATCACCAACCTTTTGGACTTCAGAAACCACTAAATTCATAATTTTAAATCCTGCAGACCACTAATATGATCTTCCTAATGACCAGCTAGGTGGATATGACTATGTGGTCATGTGACTGGCCAATGCGATGTCACTCACGTTGAGGGGCACTTTGCCAACCTCTACTGCCCCCCCCCCCAGTCACTCACCTCTCCTTAGGGCCCCAACAGAGGGAAGACCTACAGGAGTGCAAGGCCAGGTACCGGCGCCTGGAGGCTCAGAAAGCTGAGATGATCAGACAGTTCCAGGTCATGATGCAGTCTCACTGGAACAAGGTCCTCTGGCTCTTTGCCATCAGCAGCACTACCCTCCAGCCTTCGCCCAAAGCCCCACACTAGGAGGCCAAAGCAGACCCCAAGTCAGAATTTCTGCCCCCCTCGGACCCACATAAAAAGATCCCAAAGAGCGAGACTCTCTGCAGCAACACAAATGTTCATTGCACGTAACCATCCCAGGGGACATAGTTTGAGGACCCCTAATTTAGTGCAATATAAAAAATACAATAATTTTTCTGCAGAAATTTTCTCGCGAACCAGCAGTGATCCATGGACCACCAGTTGGTGACCACTGGACTTGAAGACCTTCAAGATCCTTCCCTTCTGTTATTCTGTTCTGTTATCAACACAGCTTAGAGCAGAGTCTAGACTACGGCAGACTGACATGATCTGGCCTCATGTTAGAAATGCATCTTACTTTGAAATATACTTAGAAAAATAATTAGGTGCAAACTGCAATTATCAAGTCGATTGGCAGAAACTAAATGTGCTGATCAAATTTTTATGGTTGGAAATCTTTCAACTATTTTATTTATATTAAAAATTTAACAGGCTGTTATTTTTTAACCTTTTAAAGATTTAATATGTTGGTATTCAGGCATCTAAATAGACGAAATGAAATGGCAGTTCATATATGGGTAAGTCCTTCACTTATGACCATCTGCTTAATAATGGTTCAAGGTTACAATGACTTCAGAAAAAGTGATATACAACCTGTTTTCACAATTCTGTCATACCACCTGCATATGCACAAGATTGCAATTTGGGTGCTTGGCAACGGGCTTCCAGCTGCAATGTTCTGCAGTCATGTGATCACAATTTAGAACCTTTCCAGATGGGGGAAAACATCAAATGGGGAAACTGGATTTGCTTACTGACTACAATTTGCTTACTAACGGCAATGATTTGCTTAATGACCCACAGAAAAAATGGCTGTAAAACTGGGTCTGGTCATGTGATGACTTGACTTACAACTGTACTGATAAATAACAGAAACTATTTTTATCTGCCAATTTTAACTAAGAATTGATTTAAGTGCTCTTCACCTATTGCTTTTTAAATAATTTTAGTGTCTATAATTCATTAATAATCATTTTTAATTTCTTCTTTTTCTGTGAGATCTTGTAGACAATTTGTAGTGGAGATACTTGAACTCTCATACATAATTCTTATTTACAATAATTACTACTAGTTAAACTGTCATACATCAGTTTCTCCATATGAGTGACCTCTACATATATTGGGACTTTGACTATCAGAATTCCCTCCTACGCAATCCTACAGATGAAATATTTCCCTTCAACCCCCCAAAAGGAAGAAATTTGAATAAATACAAAAACATGTTGTACAGAATCAATTCATTAATTCTAAGGAACTATTCTTTTTCTCAATTCCTCAAGGAAGGGCTCCAGCACGAATCCGAAAACTCAGAAGGCTAAACTTCTGGTCCTGGTAACCAGATTTGATGTTATATACCTGGGACAAGTATATCTGCCTTCATTTGTGAAAAAGCTATTTACTTATAGCTGAACATAAAAACAGATGGGAAATTGTCCCGGGTCTTCTCCACAATTACTACTTCAAAATCATATGCAGATGGCCAAACACAAAGAGAGACTGTTAGGTGTGTAGTTAGAGAGTACATAAAACTGAGGGTGTGAGAAAAGACAGGTAAACAAGATACTCAAGACACATGATTCACTGGGAGGAACGAAGAAGCAGAGGCTATCTGAGATAAGAAAAATGGCAGATTAAAATATCCCCACCACCTGATTTTTCTTGTAAAAATAAATCTATGTGCCTATTGGCCTATTGGAGGAAATTGTACAAGTGAATGCTTGAAGAAAACAATAAATAAACCCTTTCATATCTGGCATGCTAGACTAAATCTCTTCTTAACATTTCTTATGTTTGCAATAGGACTGTTTTGTTTTGATATGGAAGGCTATTTGTAACATGTAGATATTCCTGAAGCATCAGAAGTAAGTAGATGTAAGTGTATTAAGCTCAGTGACAAGTAGTTCAGAGCAAACAATAAAAATCCCATTTCAAAGCTTGGGAATATTCTGTTAATTCCCTAAAAGAGCTGGAGGCAGGGGAGCGAGAAGGTGAGGCCAATTACTTTTCACTATTTTTTTAAGATTGTAATGCTTATATTTATTCATTTCCCACTGTTTATATGGAAATGGTATCATCCCATCATACCTCCTCCTAATTAGTCATCTTTCTTAGGAAAGATAGAAAATTACTTTTTTCATCAGTAATTATACACATGTGCCCTGAAACCTGGAAATGAGGTTGGTGGTTTTTTTTATAATTTTCACTGTTCCAAAGGATTAAGACTGAAATGCATTCCATAAAGTAAACATTTTTTTTTAAAAAATGTTTTTCTGAAGACATCAGTGTAACAGAAAGACCCAAAGGGGGGGAAAAGTAAAATTTGATATTTGCAGTAACACTTTCAGATAGGTATTGTAAAAGCAAAAATACAGAACAAGTAAATACATTTAATAAACGGAAAGGAAATAACTGTTCAGTCTTCTGTTAACTTTCTGATTTAATGAAAGTATAGAGAAGGGGTAAAAAGAGAAGCGGAAGTTGGTGGGAAAATAAGAGTATAGTCCATATATCCTGCAATCCATGAAGACATTTGCTCTTCCAAAATGCAGTGATGTTGGAATTATGCCTGGCAATTATGCTTACCCCCTGAAGGAAAACAATCTCTAGGTGCATCTTAGCAAGGAACAAGGCATGAGGAGGCACATGCACTCTTAACAAGACCTCTTGTGTTCCACTCCTTTAATCAAAACAAGCACAAGGTTGCCCACAGAGTTCCAATCTAACAACTTGCCTGGTCAAGTCTTGGGGTGGAGCTCAAGGAGCTTCTACTGGTGTGTCTTAGAATCAAACAGCAACCCTCAAGGCTCCACCCAATGTGGATTTAATTTATCTGAACTTTTCTAATACAAACAAAGGCCCTCCACCAACGGCATACGTTATCTAGAGAGCAATCAGAATCAGGCAATCAGATATGCAGGCACTGAAAAATAAATAAAGCCCTTTCTTTTCTAGCCTGTAATACTAGAATTCTAAAAGTAATTCTTCTGCAAAGAAACTTCATATTAGTTCTAATATCTTTCTTATCAGTTCTAGAATATTCTCACACCTCCATAGAATAATGTTTTGGCTGTTGTGTGTTCTTTCATAATTTATTTTGATAAGCATAAACACATGTAATACAAAGCCATATTAACTAAATCCTGAATAATATTAGTCAGAATTACAACCAACTTGAAAATATATTTGTTACAGAGAAGTTTTCTCATCTAAAAGAAAGCAATGTACTTTATGACTGGCAAGAAATTTAATTATTTGTATTTCTGGGAATAAATGCAAAATCCCATTTTGAGGGAACTGCATCAGATTTGAAGGAATAAGCACTAAAATCCAAGCTAGAATTTACCAAGCAGCTGTTGTTTTTGAAAACAAATTTTGGGATTTTTTGTTTTGTTTTGCTGAAATCAGCACCATTTTTATCATGCATTCCTAAATACACAACTGAATTAAAGTCCCTCTGAATTCATGAGGCTTACATCAAAGTACATACAGAAATGAATTTTTGATATTGTACAAAATCTATCAAGAAACCACAAATTCTGAAACTTTATGTTCCTTTTCAATGTCTTTCCAATTAGTTCAGCTTCACATAACAACTCTTGTCTAGGAACATGGCTAACCAGTGGATTTTGAAGGGCTTTTCCATGAGAAAAACAGAAATATGGTTAATGCGTGTTTAACTAATTATCAATTAAGTGAATTTTCTTCAAAATATTGCTTTCTGTTTCAGATTATTTTATACAAATTAATCTAAATTACATAAAGCATATGCATACTTAATGAAGTAGAGTTTAAAATGGTGACGAGTCTTCTTTTTTTAGGCCTTTCTACATGGAATATTGCATTATTCACCTGCACTTCCATTCTTTATTTTTTGCAATATGACACATCTCAGCAGTCATATTCATCTTTTAAATTTCTTATAAAATAATTCTAATAATAAGTCATCAATAAAAGTATCTCAGTAATTTGTCTTTTTCAACTGTCTGCAAATTTTCTAAGCATCAGGGCTTTCTCCAATAACTCATATCTTCACATTATGTATCCAAAACAGTTACGCTTGACCATGTTGCTTCCAATGAGCAGCCTGGTTTTATTTCATTTAGAATTGAATTATTTCTTCCTGCAGTGCAAAGTATTCTCAACAATTTTCTTCAGCATCACAATTCAGAGACATGGTGTTTTTTTTGTCTTTCTGATAGTCTATCCTTCACAGCCTTATATTGAATTGAATTGAATTGAATAGGTTTATTTATAGGCCGCCCTTTTCCCTGAGGGGACTCAGGGCGGCTAACAACTCATAGGAAGGGGGATACAGACAATAACATATAACATTACATATAATTAAAAAGTAAACAACATTCATCCAACATTCGGGTGGGGGCAGATCAATCTCTACCCCCAGGCCTGGCAGGATAGCCAGTTCTTGAGGGCTGCGCGGAAGGTCTGAAGGGTGGTGAGGGTATGGATCCCCACGGGGAGCTCGTTCCAGAGGGTCGGAGCTACCACTGAAAAGGCTCTCCTCCGCGTAGTGGCCAGCCGGCACTGGCTGGCAGATGGCACTCGGAGGAGGCCTAATCTATGAGATCTAATCGGTCTCGAGGAGGTAATCGGCAGGAGGCGGTCTCCCAAGTACCCAGATCCACTACCATGGAGGGCTTTATAGGTGGTAAGAAGCACCTTGAAGCGCACACGGAGATCAACAGGTAGCCAGTGCAGCTCGCGGAGGATAGGTGTTATGTGGGTGAACCGAGGTGCACCCACAATCACTCGCGCGGCCGCATTCTGGACTAGCTGAAGTCGCCGGATGCTCTTCAAGGGCAGCCCCATGTAGAGCACGTTGCAGTATTCCAGCCTAGAGGTCACGAGGGCGCGAGTGACTGTTGTGAGTGCCTCCCGATTCAGGTAGGGTCGCAACTGGCGCACCAGGCGAACCTGGGCGAATGCCCCCCTGGTCACAGCCGACAGGTGGTGATCAAAGGTCAGCTGTGGATCCAGGAGGACTCCCAAGTTGCGAACCCTGTCTGAGGGGTGTAAAATTTGGCCCCCCAGCCTGAGTGATGGAATGCTAGCCAAATTGTTGGGAGGGAAACACAACAGCCACTCGGTCTTTTCTGGGTTGAGTACAAGCTTGTTAGCCCGCATCCAGTCTCTAACGGCCTCAAGACCCTGGTTCATCACGCCCACCGCTTCATTGAGTTGGCACGGGGCGGACAGATACAGCTGTGTATCGTCCGCATATTGATAGTATCTTATCCCGTGCCTCCGAATGATCTCGCCCAGCGGTTTCATGTAGATGTTAAATAGTACAGGGGACAGGACCGACCCCTGCGGCACCCCATATATTAGGGGCCTCATGGTCGATCTCTGTCCCCCGACCAACACCGACTGCGACCTGTCCGAGAGGTAGGAGGAGAACCACTCCAAAACAGTGCCTCCCACCCCCACCTCCCGCAGTCGTCGCAGAAGGATACCATGGTCGATGGTATCGAAAGCCGCTGAGAGGTCAAGAAGAACCAAGATGGAGGGATGACCTCCATCCCTGGCTCTCCAGAGATCATCGGTCAATGCGACCAAAGCGGTTGCTGTGCTGTAACCAGGTCTGGAAGGGGTCCAGATAATCTCCAGATATAACTGGAGAAACCAAAGCTTGTGTAACATATAGCTTTATTGTCAGTGCAGGTTGCTAGCTATAATTGAGTATAATTCATATAGGTGGTCTTGGTTACAACCCCACCCCCAGTATGGTTCACTAGAAGACCTTTAAGATCCCTTCCAACTCTGTTATTCGCAGCCTGTTGGTTATTTTTGCAGGCAATAAAACTAATTGTATTCCTGCTTTCCTATAATTCAACAGATATTCCTATCAACATAGTAAGATTTATTTATGTATTGTTCTGACAGGGCTTGGTGAATATTGAGAGGAAAAACAGTTCTGTTAATTCACAGCCACAATTACTTGCTCAAGAAGCAAGAGCATATTACTTAAATTAACACTGTTAATTATTATGAAGTATTCAGATACTTCTCTATAGTCTTCATTAACACTTTCATCCAAAGTAGGCTTATTCAAAATCAAGCCATTGAAATTAACTGATGTTAACTAATGTCCTTAGGACTGCAGCCTTCTACATACTCTATTGCAGGGGTGTTAAACTCATGTCATCACTGTGGCATCATGTGACATATTGGGATTCCCTTGCCCCTTTGCTAAAATGGGCATGGGTGTGGCCACCGTGTGATGCATCCAGCCCATGGGCCGGGAGTTTAACAGCCCAGTTCTATAGCATCCCCATAGACAAATAATCAGAATTTGGCAGCTTGGAACCAGCATGCTGCTCCCAATTTTGATCATAAATTGAGGAATACTTATAGTTAGAACTATAATTTGTTTTGTGTACTCTAGTCCTTATTTTATTCTCATAAGCAAACTGATAAGATATACGCACAAGGTCAAATCCAGAGAGGTACTGAGGGGAAACAGAAAGCATAAAGAAGCAAAAACAGACAAAAGGCAACAAAGACAAAACATAGTCCAAAGATAAGTAAGCTCAAAGAATGTATTATTTAGTATTCAGCCCTAAAACCTGGGAGAGTTGATTGTATGTGCAAAGTGTAATGTAGCCAAAACATTAATTCAAATTTCCATCTTGTAATCTGATATATTTGCGCTGAGATTTTGGACAAAGATTTAAGAAAACACACATCACATACACACCTTGAAGTACTAATTCATGAAACAATGGAAACTGGAGGACTTCTACTCTGAAACTTGCTTCTATTCTGAGTCACTCAAATAACCCTAATGATCTATGGGGCAAGTTCCACAGACTGATATTGCAAGGCAGTTTTAAGGACTTCCAAAATTAGCACTGTATTCACCTGTCCAAATAGAATTGTTCAGCATGGGGACTTCCTGGGCGGGACTTACTGATAGAAGCAGCTAAACATAGCTGCTCCCGTGATACCAGTCGCGTTATCTGTTCAGATGATCTTCTATCAGACATCTGGCAGACACCTTACTCTTCGGGAAAAGAAGGGAAAGGAGAGAAGTTTTGTCAAGCAAATGCCTTTCTGATCTTTGCAGCTTCTGTGTCTGCAAAGAGAAGGGGGGCCAGCTGAAGGCAGAACTGCTCCGTGCTGGAATTCTCCAGCTGCTTTGCAGCTCACAGTAAGCTCCCTCCCACACAGATCAAAGATTGAATTACTTGATTTCAAAACGAGCAGAATTCGTATGCGAGAGCATTAATTGTTTATTTAAATCCTAGCTTCTTTTTTACAAGATCCTCTTCCGTTATTTTATCTATTTAAAGAGGTGTCTAAAATGGCGACGAGCCAGTTGAATTGCTGAGTAACAATGTTTATCTAATTATACGGAGTTTCAAAAATTCAAAGAAAGGGAGTGAATTATTTTGCCTCACAGCTGGCCAACAGATCTTTACTAATTAGTTTCACTTTTAAAGTTTTAAAAGACTCTTTGCTAATATAGAGACATTCAAAACAGTGGTGAATATGCTGAACTGTTTCGTTACAATGCTTATTTTTTGAAACCTTCTGCAAAGTCCTACGAAGTTTATTAAAAAAAAAAAGGTACCTCTTTCCACAACTGTATAGCGGGCCAGTAGAGTTTTCCTAATTGCTTGAAGATAAAATTTGGAATGGCATCAAAACCAAATCCTAATCTGAAACCGCCCTCTTCTTCAGCCACCAAATACTTGGCACAAAGTCACAGCCATCGCCCTCTATGCCCCCTACTGGAGAGTTACTAACTACAGAACTCTTCCTGAGAGAACTGAGTGAAGCTCATAACATGCTGACATTTAAAGTGGAAAACAAACTGAAAGAGTTCAAAGAGGAGATAAAAGGGGAGATTAAAGAGGAGATAAAAGAACTTAAGGCTGACTTGTATGAAAAAATTGATACCAGGGTTGCTAAAATGAAAGATGATATGCTGGGACTTGTAACTGTACTGACAGAACATGTTTCTGGAATTGAAGATAGTCTAGAGGATCTTAACGAAGCTAATACCAATTTGACATCCAAAACTGAGGTGGTGCAACAAAAAGTTGAAAATGCTGAAAAAGAAATTATTATGATACAGTACAGGCAGATGGAGCTGGCATTAAGAGTAAGGGGGCTGCGTGAGGATAAACAGGAGAACTTGAAACAGATTCTTTCAGAAGCTTTTGATTGTCTGGTGGGAAGACCGGGATCTAACTTTGACTGGCAGATCAACAAAATTTATTGCATTAATTCTTGGGTGGCAAAACAGAAGCAACTCCCCCGAGATATAGTTATATATTTCACTACAAGAGAGCTCAGAAACATGATATTACAAGAGTCTTATAACACTAGGCTCCAAATTGAGGGCCTGGATTTGACTGTCTTGAAAGAAATACCACCTCAAATGCTAAGAGCCAGGAGAGACTATGCTTTTTTAGTGGAAGAACTCAGAAACCGTCAGATACAGTACAGATGGGACGCGCCATTTGGTATTATACTTACATTTGACAGTCAAAGATATCATCTCAACTCTGTATGGAAAGCTCGAGATTTTTATCACAATATTTTGAAGGCGGGACACCCTGCACCATCTGGATCTGGAGAAAGACCACAAGAAGGACAAGACAGACAGCAAACCACACAACTACCAGACAATAGCAATAGCAATAGCAGTAGACTTATATACCGCTTCATAGGCCTTTCAGGCCTCTCTAAGCGGTTTACAGAGAGTCAGCATATTGCCCCCAACAATCTGGGTCCTCATTTTACCCACCTCGGAAGGATGGAAGGCTGAGTCAACCCTGAGCCGGTGAGATTAGAACCGCTGACCTGCTGATCTAGCAGTAGCCTGCAGTGCTGCATTTAACCACTGCGCCACCTTGGCTCTTCCAGACAAGATGTACCATCTCCCCTCCCTAGAAAGGAAAGGTGTTATGGAACAAAGACTCAGCCGTATGACTACCAGACGAATGGAAAAACAAGCTAAAAAGCAACAACCTCAACAATCACCGGCCATCGATCAAGGAGTTACAGCAACAAGCTCAGAAGCCGTGGGAGGAGCTAGGCCAAAGGTTAAACAGGCCATGCAGGAGGCTCTAAAAAAGCTTCAGGTAACCAAAGATGACAACTAAGATTTTAACATGGAACATCAATGGACTGAATTCTCCACAGAAGAGAAAGAAAATATTTCACTATCTTAAACAGTTTAAGAATGATATAATTTGTTTGCAAGAAACTCATATCAAATCAACCGGTCAACATTTTGTAGCTTCTGCTATGGAAAAGAAAAATGGCATAGTTGTATACTTAAGAAAAGACATCAAAGCTGAATTAATTGAAGCAGATCCCTTTGGAAGATATATCGCATTAGATCTAATCTTAGAAGGGAAAAAGACATTACTTTTGGGAATTTATGCTCCTAATCAACAGCAAGACGGATTCTATAGAAATCTTCATGCTAAATTAGTACAGTGGGATTATAGGTCTTGTATACTACTGGGTGATTGGAATGGTGTGATAGACATTAAAAGAGATAAGAAGACCTCTCACCCAAATACTAAGATGCGAGCAAAGCTACCCAAACCTTTTTTTGACATGATGGACGACTTTGAATTGAGAGATATTTGGCGAGAAAGAAATGCAGAGGAACATGACTTCACCTTCTTTTCTGATAGACACCAATCCCTTTCAAGGATTGATTTTATATTAATCACTAATGATTTGCTTTCTAGGGTGAAGAAGACAAAGATTGCGGCTAGGGTCCTTTCGGATCATAACCCAGTTTGGATGGAATTGGGAAGGGCAGTGCAGGCAAGAAGGTCTTGGAGATTGAATGAAAACTTATTTAGATATGAAAAGTATATTAATGATTGTAAAAAATTGTTATCTGAATACTTTGTTTTGAATATGAATAAGGGTACACCTATGGAATTCGTATGGGATGCAAGTAAAGCGTATATGAGAGGAGTGCTGATGAATATAAATAAAACACATAGATATAAACAAGGGCTAAAACGAACAGAATTGGAAGAGGAAATTAAGAGGAAAGAGTTGGAGTTAACAATGAATCCAGGCGATATAAAGGTTAAGGAAGCAGTCACTATATTAAAATCTCAATTTGACATGTTGATCTCTGACCAGGTAGCCACTAGTTTATTATATGCAAAACACAATACTTTTTGTAACGCAAACAAACCTGGCAGATGGTTAGCTTATCAGATTAGGAAAAAAAGGAAAACTCGAAATATATCTAAATTGACTTATAGAGGGAAGGAGGTGTTTCAACAGGAGGAGATTCAAAAGGCATTTTGGGAATTTTTTACAGAATTGTATAAAGGGGATAAAATTAATGGTTTAGATATAGACAAATATTTAGATAAAGAGAAAATACCCTCAGTTAGAGAAGAGCACAAGCAAAAATTGAACCAACCAATAACCTCGGGGGAAATTTTGCAGGTAATTAAGCAATTAAAGTTAGGGAAAGCACCAGGTACAGATGGTCTGACAGCGGTTTACTACAAAAACTTACAGTTAGAAATGGTAGAACCTCTTATTATTTAATAAGATTCAAACGGAAGGTAAGGTGCCTCCATCTTGGAAGACAGCGTTTATATCTTTGATACCCAAAGAAAATCAAGATACTACCCAACCAAAAAATTATAGACCTATCTCATTACTTAATGTAGATTACAAAATTTTTACTAAAATATTAGCAAATAGGCTAATGCTGGTTATTCAACAATTGATACATACCGACCAAACAGGTTTTATACAGGGGAGACAGATGAAAAGTAATGTTAGATTAATTATTAATGCATTAGAATATTTGGGAAAGAACAACCAAATTCCTGCTGCGTTCATATTTTTGGATGCTGAGAAGGCCTTTGATCGAGTTAATTGGCAATTTCTGTTGAAGATATTGCACAAAATGCAGATTTTACAGTCAATTAAAGCAATATACCAACAGCAAACAGCACAAATCATAGTCAATGGAAGTTTAACAGACACTTTTCAAATTGGAAAAGGTACAAGACAGGGCTGTCCTTTGTCCCCACTATTGTTTATTATAACTCTGGAAGTATTGTTGAATAAAATACGGGGCTTGGATGGTCTAAAAGGGATCAAGATTAGGCAGCAAGAATACAGAGTGCGTGCCTTTGCGGATGATTTGGTCATAATATTGGAACAACCACAGGAATCCAGTATGGTTTTAATGAATACGATTAATCAATATGGTCAGGTTTTAAAATAAATTTAGGAAAAACAAAAATATTAGCTATAAATATGAACACTAAACAAAAGGAAGAATTAGGAGGGATGCTAGGATGTGAGGTAGTCAAAAAAGTCAAATATCTTGGAGTTAATATTTTAACTTCAAATGAGAAACTATATAAGCATAATTATGAACCACTTTGGCATAGTATACAGATAAGAGATGAAAAAATGGGAGAAATTGCACTTATCTTTGTTGGGTAGGATAGCGGCAGTGAAAATGAACATCTTACCAAAATTTTTATTTCTTTTCCAAATGTTACCTATACTTAAAAAAGATGCGAATCTTTTAGAATGGCAGAAGGGTATCAACAAATTTGTATGGGCAGGAAAGAAGCCGAGGGTAAAGATGAAAATAATGCAAGATGTACGCGAGAGAGGTGGCTTGAAATTACCTAACCTAAAACTATATTATGATGCAGTGCTGCTATCTGTAATTAGTGACTGGACTCATTTAACTAATGAGAGAATACTGAATATTGAGGGACACGATCTGGTATATGGTTGGCATGCTTACCTGTTATTCAACAAAAAATTGGATAAGAATTTTAAAAGTCATATTTTAAGAAATGTTTTACTGCGGGTCTGGAAAAAATACCAATATAAATTAAATGACAAGATACCCATGTGGGCAATTCCTAGACATGCAATTGAAAATATGAATATAGCACAAAAACAGGATAGAATTACCTACAGACAGCTTCTCATTTTGGAAAGCGGGGTACTACAACTAAAATCTTTAGAGGTATTAAAAGAGGAGAAGGTAGTTCAAACATGGTTCCAGTATGTGCAATTACAAGCCAGGTGGAAAATAGATCAAAAAATTGGTTTTATCCAAGTTGAGGATAATTTGTTTAAACAAATAAGAGATCAAAGTTTAATGCATATAAAGAGGATATATAATGTACTAATACAGATGGATTCGGAAACAGAATTAGTTAAAGATTGTATGATAAAGTGGGCTCAAAATATTGAAGAACCAATAATGTTGGATAGATGGGAAAGAATCTGGGTAAGAAATGTGAAATTTACACAAGCTCAAAATCTGAGAGAAAACTTTTATAAGATAGCAATAGCAATAGCAATAGCAGTAGACTTATATACCGCTTCATAGGGCTTTCAGCCCTCTCTAAGCGGTTTACAGAGAGTCAGCATATTGCCCCCAACAATCTGGGTCCTCATTTTACCCACCTCGGAAGGATGGAAGGCTGAGTCAACCCTGAGCCGGTGGGATTTGAACCGCTGAACTGCTGATCTAGCAGTAGCTTGCAGTGCTGCATTTAACCACTGCGCCACCTTGGCGCAGTGGTTAAATGCCATCTATAGAACATCTATAGATGTTCTATAGATGGCATTTAGATCCTAAAAAGCTGGCTTCTATGTATCCAAATGTACAGCCTAAATGTTGGAGGTGTGGTTCTCTCGATGCTACATATTTTCATATATGGTGGACCTGTCAAAAGGTTAAGGCATTTTGGATAAAAATATGGTGGATTATGCAAAATATCTTTAACAGAACTTTTTTTTTTTTTTCTTTAAAAAAAAACACAAATATGTCATCATTTGTCAATCATTAAAACATTGAAGTACAATTTTTTTTTGTGTGTACCCCTCCCTCCCTCCACCCCCCCACCCCCCCTCCTCCTTCCCCCCCCCCCGACTTCCCAGAACCCGTACACGGTATAGAATTTTAACTAACACAGTCTGAAATCTATTGAGAAAAAAGAAATAAAGAAATTAATGACATTCTGGATTGACCTTAGCTTCTTCTTACTGAACTAACTTTAAACAATTTAAATCATTTCTGATCTTAAGCATAGGCTAACTGGAATTTCTTAGTCCCGTATTTATTTTGTATATAGTCAATCCATTTTTTCCAGTCTCGTTTATATCTCTCATTTGAATGATCTTTGAGATATGCCGATATTTTAGCCATTTCAGCTAAGTTTGTTACTTTCAATGTCCATTCTTGAATTGTAGGCAAGTCTTCCTTCTTCCAATATTGCGCCACCAACAGTCTTGCTGCAGTTATCAGGTGCAGAGTCAAATTGGTCTCTACCACTGTAAAGTCAGTACATATACCTAGTAAAAATAACTGAGGACTAAACTTTATCCTTCTTTTAAAAACATTTTGCATGACCCACCATATTTTTATCCAAAATGCTTTAACCTTTTGGCAGGTCCACCATATATGATAATATGTAGCATCGAGAGAACCACATCTCCAACATTTAGGCTGTACATTCGGATACATAGAAGCCAACTTTTTAGGATCTAAATGCCATCTATAGAACATCTTGTAAAAATTTTCTCTCAGATTTTGAGCTTGTGTAAATTTCACATTTCTTACCCAGATTCTTTCCCATGTATCCAACATTATTGGTTCCTCAATATTTTGAGCCCATTTTATCATACAATCTTTAACTAATTCTGTTTCCGAATCCATCTGTATCAATACATTATATATCCTCTTTATATGCATTAAGCTTTGATCTCTTATTTGTTTAAACAAATTATCCTCAACTTGAATAAAACCAATTTTTTGATCTATTTTCCACCTAGCCTGTAATTGCCCATACTGGAACCATGTTTGAACTACCTTCTCCTCTTTTAATACCTCTAAAGATTTTAATTGTAATACCCCCCTTTCCGAGGTAAGAAGCTGTCTGTAGGTAATTCTGTCCTGTTTTTGTGCTGTATTCATATTTTCAATTGCGTGTCTAGGAATTGCCCACATGGGTATCTTGTCATTTAATTTATATTGATATTTCTTCCAGACCCGCAATAAAGCATTTCTTAAAATATGACTTTTAAAGTTCTTATCCAATTTTTTGTTGAATAACAGGTAAGCATGCCAACCAAATACCAGATCGTGTCCCTCAATGTTCAATATTCTATCATTGGTTAAGTGAATCCAGTCACTAATTACAGATAATACCACTGCATCATAATATATTTTTAAATTAGGTAGTTTCAATCCTCCTCTCTCACGTACATCTTGCATTATTTTCATCTTTACCCTCGGCTTCTTTCCTGCCCACACAAATTTGTTGATACCCTTCTGCCATTCTAAAAGGTTCGCATCTTTTTTAAGTATAGGTAACATTTGGAAGAGAAATAAAAATTTTGGTAAAATGTTCATTTTCACTGCCGCTATCCTACCCAGCAAAGATAAGTGCAATTTCTCCCATTTTTTCATCTCTGTCTGTATGCTATGCCAAAGTGGTTCATAATTATGCTTATATAATTTCCCATTTGAAGTTAAAATGTTAACTCCAAGATATTTAACTTTTTTAACTACCTCACATCCTAGCATCACTCCTAATTCTTCCTTTTGTTTAATATTCATATTTATAGCTAATATTTTGGTTTTTCCTAAGTTTATTTTAAAGCCCGACACTTGACCATATTGATTAATCATATTCATTAAAACCATACTAGATTCCTGCGGTTGTTCCAATATTATGACCAAATCATCCGCAAAAGCGCGGACTCTATATTCTTGCTGCCTAATCTTGATCCCTTTTAAACCATCCAAGCCCCGTATTTTATTCAACAATACTTCCAAAGTTATAATAAACAATAATGGGGACAAAGGACAGCCCTGTCTTGTACCTTTTCCAATTTGAAAAGAGTCTGTTAGACTTCCATTGACTATAATTTGTGCTGTTTGCTGTTGGTATATTGCTTTAATTGACTGTAGAAAATTATCTCCTATCTGCATTTTTTGCAGTATCTTCAACAGAAATTGCCAGTTAACTCGATCAAAGGCCTTCTCAGCATCCAAAAATATAAACGCAGCAGGGATCTGGTTGTTCTTTCCCAAATATTCTAATGCATTAATAATTAATCTAACATTACTTTTCATCTGTCTCCCTTGTATAAAACCTGTTTGGTCCGTGTGTATCAATTGTTGAATGACCAACATTAACCTATTTGCTAATATTTTAGTAAAAATTTTATAATCTACATTCAGTAATGAAATAGGTCTATAATTTTTGGGTTGAGTAGTATCTTGTTCTTCTTTGGGTATCAAAGATATAAACGCTGTCTTCCAAGATGGAGGGACTTTACCTTCCGTTTGAATCATATTAAATAATTCTCTAAGAGGTTCTACCATTTCTAACTGTAAGTTTTTATAGTAAACCGCTGTCAAGCCATCTGTACCTGGTGCTTTCCCTAACTTTAATTGCTTAATTACCTGCAGGATTTCCCCCGAGGTTATTGGTTGATTCAATTTTTGCCTGTGTTCTTCTCTAACTGAAGGTATTTTCTCTTTGTCTAAATATTTGTCTATGTCTAAACCATTAATTTTATCCCCTTTATACAGTTCTGTAAAAAATTCCCAGAAAGCCTTTTGAATCTCTTCCTGTTGAAACACCTCCTTCCCTCTGTAAAACAGTTTAGATATATTTCGAGTTTTCGAAATATAAATATATCTTTAAAAGGATAAAGTTTACTCCTCAGTTATTTTTACTAGGTATATGTACTGACTTTACAGTGGTAGAGACTAACTTGGTTCTGTACCTAATAACAGCGGCAAGACTGTTGGTGGCGCAATACTGGAAGAAGGAAGACCTGCCTACAACTCAAGAATGGACATTGAAAGTTACAAACTTAGCCGAGATGGCCAAAATATCGGCATATCTTAAAGATCATTCAAATGAGAGATATAAACGAGACTGGAAAAAATGGATTGACTATATACAAAACAAATACGGGACTAAGAAATTCCAGATAGCCTATGTTTAAGATCAGGAATGATTTAAATTGTTCAAAGTTAGTGTAACAGGAAGAAGCTAAGATCAATGTAGAGATGTTATTAACCTCTTTTTTTATTTCTTTTGTCTCAATATATTTTAGACTGTGTTTGTTAAAAATCTATACCGTTACAGGCTCTGGGAAGTTGGGGGGGGGAGGGAGGTAGGGTGTAAGGGGGGAGGGTGGATATATACTATGTGTTAGATTTCAATGCAATGCGATTTCACATGTATACTGTTTCTCTTTAATTTCTCTGTAAAAACAGGACAAGCTGAATACATTGACATATAGTAGAAATACACCACGGGGAGGAGGAGTGGGATAGAAGAAAGAGGGGTAGAGAGGGCGGAAGAGAGGATGGGAGGGAGGGTGAGAAGGAAGGGAGGGAGTGGACTGGGAGAGAGGAGTGGTAGAGGGGGAGGGGAAGTAGGGTAGAGGAGAAGGTGGAGGGAAGATAGAAAGTTGGAGGGGGCGGAAGAAAGAGGTATATAGAGAGTGGAAGAGGTATATTGGGATTCTATTTTGGGGGGTATTGTTGAGAAGTGGAATTGCTGTGATTATTGTTTAATGGCTAAACAAATAAATAACATTTAAATGAGAACTGTTCAGCATGGTTAAATATCAGAGGAAAGTCAGAAACAACATTCTTAACCTAAAAAGTATGATTTTGGGCAAATTAAGGAAATCAACATAACTTATGGGTTAGTAGTCAAAAGTAAAGTTAATGAAACTGACTTAAGACTTATAGGGGATCTTATGCGGATTTAATTAAATGGCATTATATTTTCACATATAAAACACAAATTAATGCATTTAATAAACATGTGTGGACAATTCTTAATAGCATTCTTCTTCAGTTTTTTAAAAATACTTCTATGCTTGGGAAATGAAAGTTACATTAACAATTGATATGGTAGGAAAGGCACTTCAAAGTATACAAGGTATCCATGCCCATAATTTACTGGACATAATATATATGATGAACATAGGGATGATACAGCAAGATGTTTCGATAGTAGGGAGTAAAAATTAGATATCTGAATATATATATAGTTGGAGACATATCAAGATTATTATTTTTATATATGGTTTAATTTTCTTCTGCTATTTTGTTAAACACATTAGTACCTTGTAAAGTAGACATACGAACAAAATGTGGGCTTTTCTATAGTTCTGTGGAATTGCCATAAGATTGCTATCGAATTTGTTCTTTCCTGTATCTCTGAAACTCAGTTTGGAGCAATCTTGTTTTAAGATTTAGAAATAATTAAAAATGTATTAGTCACTCATTTTTGGGCATTTTTACATCTATTTATTGCAACTATAAATTAACTATAAATAAAGTAAGACTAATGATTTAGAAGACCTGAGATTCAGATTACTTTATTGTTAATGATTCAAATTAAAATAAAGTATTAAAATCTGCAAATTTATTTATTATTGGTATTTATGGTTTTTATTGTTTTTAGAAAGGTAGTTTGGTATATTGGTTAAGCCATCAGGTTTGAAATGGGAGATTGTGAGTTCTAAATCGGACTTTAGGCACGAAGCCACATGGGCCAGTCACGTTCTCTCAACCCTAAAAAGGATGTAATGCAGAGGTGGGTTCCTACCAGTTCGCACCTATTCAGTAGAACTGGTTCGTCAAATCTACTGAACCAGTTAGAAGAGGTTCCACCAGTGGACCCAGAAAGCAGGCCACACCTACAGAAGAGGTTCCAAAATTTTTTGAAACCCACACTGATGTAATGGCAGTAGCAAAGGATGAAATCTTGCCATGAAAACTGCAGAGGCTTGTCAAGACAGTCTGTGCGAATCGGACACAATTGAACAGAAGAAAAACAAAAACAGAAGTGAACAAAGAAAAACATATTAATAAATCTCATTTTAATTAGTAAACATTAAAATAATTTACCATCTTGGTGACAAAAAAAAGAGGCCAAATGGGACCAAAAAGAGATCTTTTGATATTATATATTATAAACCATCTAGAGCAGGGGTATCAAACTCAAGATCTGTGGGCCAAAACCGGCCTGGAAATAGCAAAGGACTGGCCCACAGTGCCTCTGGCAGCCAAAATGGGGCGCAGGAGGGGGTCACGTGCAGTGCCCCCATGCCTCATTTTCAGCCTGGACTGCCTCCTGCAGCACTCTGCCGGCCAAAACGGGGCATGTAGAGCTCATGCGCCCCCCCTGCTCCATTTTGGCCGGCAGGGTGCTGCAGGAGGCGTCCGTCCTGTCTCCCACCACCCCAACCAGCCCGCAGTGGAGAACTGCAATATTGATCCGGCCCTCAAAGAAATCCAGTTTGACACTCTTGATTTAGAGTCATTTAAAGAGGCATATAAAGCTGGTAATAAATAAACATGTACATTTCTATTTATTCTAGTGGGTATTTCTATTTGCATTTATAATATGCTTATATAAGTATACTGGGTAATAGTTATAGTCATTTTCTAGCCACAATATATTTCACCTTTGAGTAAATAAAAGCAACATATCGGAAGAGATGAACATTCATTTGTTATATCATTTAACTTTAATAAACATAGAATAGTGAAAAGATCAATATACTGTACATTGATTTCCACACCTACAAAAATTAGAATCCATTTATTTTGAAAATTGGGGGGGAAAAACAGCCCAATAGATTATCTGTTACATGAAGCAGACTTAATTATTATATTGTTTCACTGTAAAAGCAAAAGCAAAAAGGTATAAAGTGCATATATTTGGGGTCATGTTTTTTCCCCTACTGTTTAACTTAACACTATCTTGCTGAAACTGAACAAAAAAATGCTCTACTGTTTCAGGAAAATGAGCTAAGATGAAAAACAAAGTGGGGTAGGGAACAGAAAGAAAAAAAGAAAGGATCTGCTGGGGATTCTCATTTGGCTAAATTAAAAAAAACAACACTCTTTTTCAAACTTTTAAGAATCAGTTCTTCTTACTTCCATACTTATAAACTTCAACTGTTTTTTGCCTTCCAGTACTTTTGCTGGCTCTGCTTCATAAATGCGTGCCAAAGTGTGAGTTGTGTGTTTCTGTGAGTAGGCTGTTTACAAAAGTTATGCTAGACTTCAGAGCAGCTCCGAGAATTCCAGGAAACAGCCTCTGTTATTTTATTCTAGGTCAGTGTCGACTCATGACAGGCAGCAAAGCTGACAAAGGACAGCTCGGCCAGCCTTTCAATCCATAGTGAGGCCTCAATGGGAAGGAAAGAAGAGAAGGGGAAGGAGGGAAGGAAAGGGAGGGGTGGAGGGAGAGAGGGAATGCATACGAATGAGCCATGAGTGGGCGGAGTGCTTTCCCAGCACTCTACCAACCACAGCACAAGGAATTATGATAAACACCACTCTGGAAACAAGATACAACAGTACATTGTGTTCTTCTTCAGAAAAACATCCAGACTTCGGCTCACTTCAAGTAAACAGTTAATCTTGTTTACTTTTTTATTTGTTGAGTGGTTAGCTGAACAATCTAGTCTGCAAATGAGTTTTTTTCTTGCAGAATTTTTTTTAAAGAATATCTCAGCAGCAGCCTTTCACAAATCAGTCCAATGTGTAAATTTTCTATAATTTGAAAACATTGCGGAAATTTGTTTTGTTTTATGCACAGTGTCAAAACAAAATGTTTTTCAGGCAAATAAGCGTTGAAATAAGTTCAAGATTTTCCTCCTTGGAAATCAGCGATAGAATATAAAATTGTAATTAATAAAGTGGCAGTAGAGATAAACTGTCAGACATCAGAGATAGCCCAATACTTTATGTAAAACATCTGTAGGAAAAATACAGACCTTTTAGCAAAGATTGGGACATATCTTAGGCTACTTTCACATGTAATTATATAAAGAAAGAAATTAAAATACATTGATTATAATAGTTATACACTTAGTGTATAAATATAAGAGAGGAACTTATTGGCTCCACATTTTGTTGAATTACGAATTTCAGAACTTTCACCTAACATGCAGAAATGAATATGGTGAGTTTGTAATGCAGTTTCTAGAGTGTTGAAAATTCTTATTCCTTCTGCCATATACCTATGGATGATAACCTCCAGATATCAGATGGAAGTCATATCATTCTCACTATTTGCCATACAAGATACTGCAGTCCACAATACCTGAGGCCACAGTCAAACAAAAAGCTGGCTATAGTTACAAAAGAAGAGGGGGTTTTGTTCTGCAGTGCACCTATTTTCAACTTCTTTATTGTTGTTAATGGCCTCTCTTTAATTCTCATTCTAGCTTTTAAAAAACCAGGAATATTGAACTGAAAATTAATCAGATAATTTTAAATAAAATCCAAACCAGTTGTTTTAGGATTTATTCTTTGCAAAAATGCATTCTAACTCACATAAATTATTAACATATCAATTATATTAAAGAATTTTGGTATTAAATACAATACAAATTGTATTGTACATGAGGCTACCCTTGAAAAGCGTTCAGAGACTGCACCTAGTCCAGAATGCAGCCGCGCAAGCGATATTGAGTATACCTAGGTACACCCATGTTACACCTATCCTCCGCGAACTGCAGTGCCTACCCATTGGTCTCCGGACACAATTCAAGGGGTTGGTTATTACCTTTAAAGCCCTACATGGCTTAGGACCAGCATACCTGTGAGACTGCCTACTGCCACACTCCTCCCAACGACCGGTAAGATCCCACAGGGTGGGCCTCCTTCAGATGCCATCAGCCAGACAATGTCGGCTGGCGGCTCCCCGGAGGAGAGCCTTCTCTGTGGCTGCCCCGACCCTTTGGAACGAACTACCCCCAGAAATCCGGACCTCACCCACTCTCATGGCCTTCAGAAAAGCTGTCAAGACCTGGCTTTTCCGGAAGGCCTGGAGCTATTGACCTCATTGTTGAGGTCCAGCCCCGACTGAAATGAAAGTATCTGTGTTGTTTTTAACTTGTTTTATTTTAATTTTATTTTATTTTCTTTCTTTCCCCTTTCTGTAAGCCGCCCAGAGTCCTCCGGGATTGGGCGGCCTATAAATAAAATTAAACTTCAAACTTCAAATCCTTTATTTTGTCAAACATTTGTGCTGGTGATATATCCACAGATGTGTTGTACCAGTGAGCTAATGAAGTTACAAATTATAATTATAATTATTGGAAATAATTTATGTGATAAAAATAAATGCTTTGCCCAAAATGTTTTAGTTTCCAGATGATACTGGTTTTGACAACTGATGCAAACAATAGCAAAAGATGTATCTACATTTGTATACTAAGGGGGAAAATGAGTAAATATAGTGTTACAAGATGCAAAGAGGATTATTTGGTTCATCTGATTTGAGATTTTATACTTTAAAACAGGAGGAGACAGAACTAAAGTATGTAGACCTAGACAGGATCAGAAGGAGGGGTTTAAAACTTTCTACCTCTCATCCTACGGACTGGGAGCTGCATATGTACGATACAGATATATGTAGTATTCATCTTCCTTCTCTCCGTCTTCCCCAAACCACAAGATGCAAAAAGGAATAAGAAATTACCTTTTAGCTTTTTTTTACTTTGCAAAATATATTGCTCTAAAATTGGGAATCAGGAATCAATATTAGTAATTTTGGCATTAACCTGAAGGATTAAGCTGCATAATACTTCTCAGAAGTTAAACTCATTGTTAAAGGCTTACGCCTTGTTTGCTTAACAGTAAATGACTTTTCAGGTGGCTCTGTGTGTGTGTGTGTGTGTGTGTGTGTGTGTGTGTGTGTGTGTAAAAACTGTTTCTGAATGAAGAGATTAAACTTTACTCTTCTGCTAAATTTTAAAATAGCAATGAATCATAGAGATGATGTATATATAAAAGCCAAAATTGCATTGCTACTTCATGTTTATTGTAGGATATCAGGCAAAAATCCCATTCAGGTGTTTGTTCCAAGTGGATATACCAATCCCCAAAATATAAACAAGGAAATTTGATGGCCAATATCTGACAGAACTGGTCCCTCAAGTACAAAGATGCTTTTTTTACATTGGGGAACCCAGAGCTGAGGCCTAGCTAACAAAAAGGCTGCCAGATAAGTCACTATTGAAAAAAAAAGAATTGTTTGTTTCATCAGTATAAGAGAGTAAGTGTAAAATCTGTGTACGTGGAATGCTGTAATATTTTTAATTTATTTTATAATTCAAAAGAGACTTTTGTATGAAAATCCTTCAGGGTTGCAGTACTTGGTTTAATGAATTATGTACAACCCTTGTATTGATTCAATGTTGAAAACCATCATTTATAGTAATTTGAAATAGAACCTGTGCAAAATTAGAAATCCCAATAATTAGTGTTGATGATTAAAATATGATTCTATATGTATTGAGAGGCCCTGTTCAGACAGTCCTGACTTCTCAATCTATCAGCAATGGAGGTTGGGACATGTTGAATGAAAAGATCTTGACAGACTTGAACAATGGGCCCAATCCAACAAAATGAAATTTAATGTGGAGAAAAGCAAGGTTTTACACCTGGGCAGGAAAAACCAAAGGTGCAAGTACAGATTAGGTGAAACCGGGCTCCAAAACAGTAACTGTGAGAGGAACCTTGGAGTCCTACCTTGTTTCCCTGAAAATAAGACCTCCCCAGATAATAAGCCCAATTGGGCTTTTGAGCGCATGCACTAAAATAAGTCCTGCCCTGAAAATAAGCTCTCCCCGAAAATATTGCAACAGCATTCATGAGGCAACCACGCTCGCCGCCTCCTGCACCTCAAAAATAATAAGACCTCCTCGAAAATAAGGCCAAGCGTTTATTTTGGGGGTCAAAAGAAAATAAGACCCTGTCTTATTTTAGGAGAGATATGGTAGTGAACAATCATTTACACGTAAGTCAGTAGTGTGCGCCAGCAACCAAAAAAGCTAATAATCCTTGGTTGTATAAATAGAGGAATAGAATCAAAATCAAGTGAAGGATTAGTACATTTTATTAATCCTTAGTAAGACCACACCTGGAATACTGCATCCACTTTTGGTCACCACATTACAAAAAAGATGTTCAGACCTTGGAAAAAGTGCAAAGAAGAGCAACTAAGCCTGGAGACTAAAACATATGAAGAATGGCTGCAGGATTTGGGTTTGGCTAGTCTAGAGAAAAGGACCGGGGGGGACATGATAGCAGTATTCCAGTATTTGAGAGGCTGCCACAAAGAGGAGGCAGTCAATTTATTTTCCAAAGCATCACAGGGCAGGACAAGAAACAATGGATGGCAATTAATCATTATTGTTGTTGTTGTTGTTGTTGTTGTTATTATTATACAATTGTATCACAGCGGCCAGTTGTTTCGCCGGATTTGGCATTGGTTACTAGTTGGACCCCACCCATTATTATTATTATTATTATTATTATTATTATTATTATTATTATTATTATTATTAATTGGTTTTGTATGCCGCCCACTCTCGGAAGACTCCGGGCGGCTTACAATAAAAAGGGAAGGGGGATATAAAAAATAAAAACAACAATTTAAAATTACAACAACATTCATAACTTAGAGTGGGGCTGGATAATTCAACAGCCCCAGGCCTGCCGGAACAGCCAGGTCTTGGTCGCTTTACGGAAGGCCAGAAGGGTAGTAAGGGTCTGGATCTTGACAGGGAGATCGTTCCAGAGGGCCGGAGCAGCTACAGAGAAGGCCCTCCCCTGGGGGATTGCCAGCCGACATTGACCGGCAGATGGAATCTGGAGGAGGCCTAATCTGTGCGATCTAATAGGTCTCTAGGAGGTAATTGGTAGGAGGCGGTCTCTCAGGTAGCCAGGTCCGATGCCATGTAGGGCTTTAAAAGTAACGACTAGCACCTTGAAGTGTGTCTGGAGACCAATAGAAAGCCAGTGCAGCTCGCAGAGGATAGGTGTAACGTGGGTGTACCTGGGAGCACCCACAGTCACTCACGCGGCTGCATTCTGGACTAACTGAAGTCTTCAAACACTCTTCAAGGGCAGCCCCATGTAGAGCGCATTACAGTAATCCAGTCTTGAGGTGATGAGGGCGTGAGAGACTATCCGAAGGGCCTCCCGGTCCAGATAGGCAATTGGTGCACCAGGCGAACCTGGGCAAAGGACCCCTGGTCACAGCCGAAAAGTGATGTTCTAATGTCAGTTGCG
Organism: Thamnophis sirtalis; assembly: GCF_051295495.1. Classification (NCBI taxonomy): domain Eukaryota; kingdom Metazoa; phylum Chordata; class Lepidosauria; order Squamata; family Natricidae; genus Thamnophis; species Thamnophis sirtalis. Next base: position 143,185,818 of record NW_028261382.1, read on the forward strand.
GATACGGGAGGACTCCCAAATTGCGAGCCCTCTCTGAGGGGCATATAATTTCACCCCCCAGGCTAAGAGATGGAATAGCTGGACCATCTTTGGGAGGGAGCATCAATAGCCACTCAGTCTTGTCAGGATTGAGTGCAAGCTTGTTCGTTCCCATCCAGACCCTAACAGCCTCCAGGCACTGGCACATCACTTCTACCGCTTCACCGAGTTGGCATGGGGCGGACAGATACAATTGTGTATCGTCTGCATATTGATGGTATTTAATCCCGTGCCGGCATATGGTCTCACCCAGCGGCTTCATGTAGATGTTAAATAGGAGGGGGGACAGGACCGAACCCTGCGGCACCCCATAATTGAGGGGCCTAGGGATCGACCTCTGCCCTCCGACCAACACCGACTGCAACCTGTCCGAGAGGTAGGAGAACCACCGAAGGACGGTGCCTCCCACTCCCACCTCCCGCAACCGTCGCAGAAGGATACCATGGTCGATGGTATCGAAGGCCACTGAGAGGTCAAGGAGCACTAGGATAGAGGAGTGACCCCTATCCCTGGCTCGCCAGAGAGCATCAATCAGCGCGACCAAAGCAGTTTCCGTGCTGTAACCAGGCCTGAAACCAAACTGAAAGGAATCCAGATAATTGGTTTCATCCAAGGACCGCCGGAGTTGAAAGGCCACCACTTTCTCAACAACCTTCCCTACAAAGGGGAGGTTGGAGACTGGACGATAGTTACTCAAAATGGCTGGATCCAGAGAAGGTTTCTTCAGGAGGGGTCTCACCACCGCATCCTTTAGGAGGAGCGAGAAGGAGCCCTCCCGGAGAGAGGTGTTAACTATCGTCTGGATCCAGCCATGTGTCACCTCCCTGCTGGTCGAGACCAGCCAGGAGGGGCACGGGTCCAGTATACAAGTAGAGGCACTCACCGCTCCCATGGCCTTGTCCACTTCCTCAGGAGCGACAAGTTGAAACTTGCTCCATAAAATCCGCTCAAGACCTTCCCCCGGTACCTCGGCTGGTACCGTGCAATTGGAGTCCAGATCTGTCCGAATCCGAGCGACTTTATCCGTTAGAAACTGAACAAATTCCTCAGCTCTATCCTGTAAAGGGTCATCCGCATCCCTTCCTTTCAAGAGGGAGTGGGCTATTCTAAACAGGGCGGCTGGGTGCGAGTCAGCGGACGCAATAAGAGCGGCAAAATGCGCACATTTTGCCACCCGTATTGCCACGAGATAGGTCCTGATATAGGCTCTCATCAGTGCTCGGTCTGATTCAGAGTCACTGGCCCTCCAGCGGCGCTCTAGGCGTCTCTTTTGGCGCTTCATCTCCTGGAGTTCCTCAGTGAATCAAGGAGCCCTCCTGGATCCGCTACCTTGGAGAGGCCGCAAAGGCGCAATCCGGTTTATAGCCCTCGCCGCCGCTGTATTCCAAGCAGCGACTAAGGACTCCACCGGACTGTGGATGAGAGCGTCAGGTATTTCTCCAAGCGCTGTCTGAAATCCCACAGGGTCCATCAGGCGATAATCAAGGAGAGAAGCAACCTGGAATTAAGGAAAAACTTCCTAACAGTGAGGACAATTAACCATGGAACAGCTTGCCATCAGACGTTGTGGGTGCTTCATCACTGGAGGTTTCAGTCACTTGTCTGAAATTGTAGAGGTTCTCCTGCTTGAGCAGGGGGCTGGACTAGAAGACCTCCAAGGTCCCTTCCAGCTCTATTCTGATTCTAAGACCAGGACAGGCTTGTATTCCTTTCACATGTGTTGGTATATCTTGTTCAAAGTTATTGAGGGTTCTGAATAAAATCATTTTAAGGATGGACTAAATTATATATATATAACTGGATAAAATCCAAGAAGATAATATGGTCTATTACCTGACATGCAGATTGATTTCAAAAAACATTACTGCGCTTATTTTAAAATATAAATGTTAAAGTACAGTAACATTTATCTTTGTAACATTCTATGGAGCAGCTATTGTTTCTATTTTTTAAGCATTTAATTAAAAAAAACAGGAGCAACAGATGTCAGCTAATCTGCAGTAAACAAACTGAGGAATGATAATCAAGTTAATCAACAACAATCTCACACTTCCATATGGCTTTTCATCACAAAAGACCTCAAAGGGACAAACTATCTTCAAGATGGGTATCTATTCTACTTTTCTGCTCCAGTCACATAATCAGTATTTCCCTGAAAGGGATAAGATTTTCTTTATCGGCATTGAAAAACAGGCCTATTTACTACTAGCCAAAGGCTTAACACAAAGCAAAGAATGCCTATCTAATCTAAGCTACATAGGGAGGCTGAAAGTAACACACAATTAGACCTGGACAAGGGCATTCTGTTAACATCATCAGTTTACTCATATCCAAACTGCATGAGTAATTCTGAACAAGTAGTTAAGACTTGGATTATCCCTTACTTGGATGAAAATACTCCTAGTACATACAGAGCAGCAACAGTACTACAGCATGCTGGGACACTAGCTAAGCACTCATTCTTAACACTTTAAAGAGGAGTTTTGCTCCTCCTAATGCATCTTCTTCAGTTTACCTCTGAAATATTTTGTTCAAACCTACACAAACCTAATATATCATGGCATGTCTACCAATTTTTATCTTTTCAGAATTTATGATTCAGACATTATATGGTCAGAGAACCAGGAACATAAAATCACCTTCTACATAAATGTATGTGCAGCAATTTTTAAGCTTGTGACTCCCCTTCTCTCTAGAATTCTTTTAGATTGCTATAAAATAAGTACATCACAAAATCAATTACTTTATAGAAATATGCTGTTGTTTAACATTAAGCCCCCTTGCCCTCCCTTTTACATCAAAACTTTTATTATGAAGAATAAAACCAGACCCAAACAATTAAGCTGCCTCTTATTTGGTGAATGTCTTTTCTATAGGAATAAATTCTGTTTTCTTACAAACAATTTTTATGGATATGATCACACATTCTGAATTAAAACAGCCAATTGCAAAATATTCAAAATATTGAAATACCATCTTTGTTATGATGAACTACACCTTCTTCTTTCAAATTTGATTCAGTCTTCTTTAGATCATATGACATAATATACAATAATAAATAAATAAATAAATAAATAAATAAATAAATAAATAAATAAATAAGCAAGCAAGTAAATAAATAAATAAAGTGTGGAAAGGAAATAAGAGGTGTGACAGACACATCCAAACATGGAACATGTTCCCATCCTGTTTGTGTAGGAGGCACTATTTAAGGTGCTTCTGGATTGAAAGGATTAGCCGGTGGCATCGCCTGGGGGGCCCCCATAGGGGCTCCTTTCATGTCTTTGACAAGGAGCTGGACCGAGTGACGGGAGCTCACCTCGCCACATAGTAGCACTCAGGTCTAGAATGTAGGATTGCTAAATTCCAAACCAGCATTGTAACCATGTGATCCATTGCACTTCTCATGGAACATGCTGTAACTTCAGTAATAATGCATAAATGTTTATATAATTTATGAGCCTTTAAGTATTAGACTGAAAAATAATATCTAAGTCCCACCATAGCAACTTCAAATATAATCTTTTCAGTAACACATTTTCATATAATCCAAACAGTGCAATGTCTCAGTATAAGAATAAATATCTATATACACAACTAAAACTCTAATGTCTGTAACCTTTAACTGGGTAACACTGTGTATCATAGGGCAAAACCTTTTGAATCAAGCTACCCCAAGTTTAAGGTACAGAATGCATCCAAAATCCAGGATGCATGACTCCCAGGAATTGAAATTTGGCACATTTTATAAAACATTTTATGACTTAAAATTATTATAAAACATATTATGATATAATGCAAATTGTGTCAACTAGTGTTTTGACTGCACTAAATAGTTCAATATGGGCTACTTTCAAGGCATATACATATGACTATACCCCTTAATTTTGAAGAACCTTTCACGTACTTTAGAAGATCTGCCATTGTTAAAACACTGAGGAATTGAGTAAAGAAATATCTCTGAAACAATGAATGGATCACAGTATGCCCAGTATTCAGTAATGGCAGCCATAAAATTCTGATAGTATTTTGGAGGTAAAAGCAAAAAGGAACTTTACAGAGAATCTCTCTTAATGTCCATGAAGCATAGGCGCACATTAACAGAAGACTAAATTTTTTTTTAAAGCCTGCATTTCAATTTTTTTCAAACTATCTTTAAATGATGTTCATAAACAAAATCAATATATAATCCATAGGCAGAATTTTGTACTAAAATGCCTTTAGGTCTAAATTTCTAGGTTATATTTCTCTGTTATACCTGTTTGAGATGTCTCTTGTTTACTTCAAATTGGTAGCACATGGGGATTTTTATAAATTTTCTACAATCAGTTTTGGTGAATTGATTCTGCAAAGCCCTTTACATAGCAATTATAAAAAGCAGTTAACATATATAGTGACCTCAGGACAAAAGACAGTATGTATAACTGGTTATATATAAATACTTCTGCTCAGACTTGAACTATCAAAAAGCATTACAACAATAGAAAGAAAAGAATCACAAACAGATTTGAAAAGTTTAATTCCATTTCAAAATATGGTTTATTACTATAAATTATTTTCTTAATTAAGTCTAATCACATATTTTTTCAAAAAGGTAATTAACTCTAGAACATGGGAGTCAAACTCGCAGCGTCATGTTGCCGTCAAGTGATGTTTCATGACGTTTTTCCCATTACTGGAGCTGGGGTGGGTGTGGCCTGCGTGTGACACATCTGGCTTCCGGGCCACCAGTTTGACACCCCTGCCCTAGAACATAATTCTAGTCAATATAGTCATAGGGGTTTTAAATTTAAATTTGATAAGCTGAGACTATTAATTTAGAATGTTTTCTGAAAGAATCATGTTGGACTACCATTTTTATTTTATTTTTATAGTTCTAAATCCTAAAAAGTTACACAATTGACATAGTAGCAGCAGATGCATCAGCACTAATCCTCTATGCCCAGTAGGATATAATTTTAGTGGCTGTATCACTTTATTTTAAAACTGGAAAGTAAAATTAATTATAATGGATGTTGGTCTTATCTGAGACACCCGTTCTCTGGGTGGTGGAGATAGCATCCAGGAATGGGTTAACTGTCTATTATCCAATCAAACTGAGTCTGCAATCTTTAATGTCACGCCTTCTGTGGTAGCTCCGCCCAACTTTTTATGAAGGTATTGCTGCAGACACCTATCGAGGTGGAGCTGAATGCTATCTCCACTGCCAAGAGAACGGGCATCTCAGATAAGACCAACACAGTTGGTCCACAGTTGGTGGAGATAGCATCCACGAATGGGACATACCAAAGCCTGGCTTGTCCTTTACATGTGGGCCGTAGTCCAGGCCGAAGTCCCCTGGGCTGTGTTAACCTGTTGCAAACATCACCTGCCAAAGGCAGCGTCCGCTGATACGTAGCTGTCTAACTTGTAATGGCAGATAAATGGGAATGGAGAGGCCCAGGTGGCAGCTCAACAGACCTCTTCTATTGAAGCCTGTGTTGCCCATGCCGCAGACGCACTCCTAGTGGAGTGAGCAGTAATATGTCTTTGTGGTGGTAGAGACTGCAATTTGTAGGCTTTCGTTATGAAGGCCCTGATCCAATGACCCAAAGAAGATGGTGTTGGCTTGGCGCTCATTGTGGCTGGCTGAAAAGATATGAACAAGGCTTCTGTGCAACATAGCGAAGATGTCCTTCTGATGTAGAAGCTAAGGGCCCTTCTGACATCTAGCATGTGCCACTTCTTTTCAAGATGATGACCTGGCTCAGGACAGAAATTCGGTAGTACCAACTCCTGGGCTCTGTGAAACCATGTGTTGAACTTCGGGACAAAGGATGGGTCGAGCCTCAGCACCACCCTGTCCAAATGGAACACACAGAGGTCTTGCCTCACCGATAAGGATGCCAGTTCTGATACCCGCCTGGCTGATGGTCACCAGGAACGCCATCTTCAGAGAAAGGTTGCACAGGCAGGTAGTTATCAGGGGTTTGAAGGCCCCCCCGGTGAGGGAGTTCAGTACTTTGGTCAAGGCCCCAGTTAGGTATCTGTGGACAACCAGAGGCCTGAGGTTGGTGGCACCCTACAGGAAACATTGGATAAAAGGGTGGTGAGCCAGGGAGTCCAGAGACCCACAGGTCAATACAGAAGAGAGGGTCATTACCTGTCTCCTGAGAGTGTTGGGAGACAGACCGCTGTCCAGGCCCTCCTGGAGAAATTCTAGCACGAGGGATGGATGCTGAGGGGACTGGGTCCTTGGTCGAGCACTAGCAGCAAAAGGCCCTCCAGGTGACATCGTAGATACAATTGGTTGAAGACCGCCTCAATGCCTGGATCATCCTGATGACCCTTGTGAACAGATTGTCTGCGCTCACGACCCTCTGCTAAATCTCCACATGGTCAACTGGAGCCACTGAGGATCTGGGTGGATAAGAAACCCTTGACTAAGCGAAATATTGGTTGGAGGGATCCTCCAGGGTGGTGCCACGGAAAGGTTCATCAGGTCTGCGAACCATGGTCACCTGGGCCTATGAGGCGCCAGGAGCAGTAGCTCCTCCTCCTCCTCCTCCTCCAGCATCTTCCAGATGACTCTCTGGATGAGTGGAAGAGGAGGGAAGGCATACAGCAACCCTGGAGGCCATGGGCAGCAGAAAGCATCCACTCCCTCTGTCCCTGGAGCTGCGTACCTTGTGTAATAATGGGGCAGCTGGCTGTTCTCTGGGGTGGCAAAGAGGTCGAGTACTGGAAGGCCATACCGTTTGGTCATGTCCCAAAATAAGTTCAGGTGTAGGTGCCACTCTGTGTGATCGACTAGGGTGCCACTGAGCCAGTCCATTTGATACCCCCGAGATGTGTTTTGCCTTTATGAACAGAAGATGTGCCTCTGCCCAGAGGCCCAGTAGTTCGGCCTCATGCATGAGGGACCTGGAGCGTTGTCCCACCTTGGCAGTTGATATGGGCCTTTGTGGCCGTGTTGTCCGTGAGGACCAGGATGTGTCTGTTGGCCACACAGACCTGGAAGTAGAGGAGGACCAGAGGGACTGCCTGATGTTCCAGCCAATTTATGTTGTGGCTCAGGTCTGACTGGGACCACTGGCCTTGAGCCATCATTCATTGTAAGTGTGCTCCTCAGCCGAGGACTTGAAGGGTGGTATTCAGGTCCCTTTCTGCCTGGGTGGCTGATCTGGATTGAAGCAGGATGTTGTCCAGATAGCACTGGATCCTGACTGGCCTGGTATGGAGATGGGCCGCTAATGCTGCTAATAGCTTGGTGAATACCCTGGGGGCTGATGAGAGACCAAAGGGGAGGACCCTGTATTGAAAATGCTTCCCTGCATAGAAGAAGCATAGAAACTGCCTGTGGGCGGGAAGGATGGGTACATGTAGGTATGCCTCTTTGAGATCCACCAATGTGAGGAAATTGCCCCTCTGGACACCATCCAGGATGGTCAGGAGTGAGTGCATCTTGAACTACCGGTAGACAATGTGGTGGTTCAGGGGTTTGAGATAGAGAATCACTTGCCAGCCCCCTGAGGTCTTTGAGACGATGAATAGGAGGGAATTAAATCCCTGGCCCTATTGCTCCTCTGGAACCGGCTGGATTGCTTGGATCTCCAGAAGATGCTGAATGGCTTGTTCCACAAGGAGCCTCCTTTCCCAATCCCGAGATATGGGACACCTGATGAAAAACCTTGGGGGGGTTGGAGAGAAACTCTAGGGAAAGACCAAATTTCACTGTCTCCTTGACCCAGCAGTCAGCAGTTATCTCCTCCTATTGGTTGGCAAAGAAAGCCAATCGGCTCCCAATGGGAACGTTCTCCAGGCAGTCACCTTTGACACTGGAAGAAGCGACCTCCCTGACTCCTGAAGGATCTCTTGGGTGAGAAGTGCTGTCCGCTTCTGTCTGTCCTATCCTGCTGCTAACCCTGTCTGGAGGGGAGTTGTCTTTGCGGATGGGGGAGGTTGAATCCCCATCAGACCCTCAAAAGAGCAAGCATCAATAATAAGAAGCACAGGACTCAGACCGTTGGTAAAGGGATGGCAATACCTTGCGCTTATCCCTAGATTCGACAAGGAGGGGTTCTAAGGGAGCTCCAAATAGTCGATCCCCCGAGAAAGGGATGGAAGCCTGCCTCCACTTATTTCTGGCATCTGCTTGCCACTGTCTGAGCCAGAGGAGACACCTAGTCACCACCGAGGAAGCAATGGATTTTGATGCGAACCAAGCAGTGTTCAGGGATGCATCTGCAGAGAACTCCATTACCACCTTCAATTTATTAACGTCCTGGTGGGGCCTAGTGTCGCTAGGGGGAATCCTACCCTGCAATTGCTTCAACCAGAGCAGAGAAGCTCTGTTAAAGAAGGAGGACACCGTGGAAGCTCCTACTGCCCAGGCAGCAGCCTGGTAGCTCTTGACCAAGGTCTGTTCAGACCTCTTGCCCTCTGGGCGGAGAGCTTCCTCTGGGGCACCTGTCATGACTGAGGAGGTGGACAGGGCTGCTACTGAAGCGTCAACTGTTGGTACTTCTAGAATCTTGGCTAAATCCGGGCCGATGTTACAGAGGCATATAGGCCTGCAGCAATCCCTTATCTGATGGCCTCCTTAATAATGGCAACCATGTTGGGCGGCTGTACAGCCTCTGTAGGCTGTTGGGGGCAGAGGCCTGCTGCAGTTGGAGTAAAGGTGGCCTCCAGAATGGAGCTATTGTGCCTGGTTTTTGGAGAACCAAAGAAATCCTCACCTTCCTCAGGATATGATAGGGGAAGATCCTCCTCACAGTCTGGTGACATCTCAGCCTACTGAGGGTTGTCGCAAATGAGCGGCAGATCTGCAAAGGGGTGAGGGCTGACCCCTCACCCCATGGAGTGCTGGTTTAAGGAACTTCTGGCTGCTTTCCTCTGGGCCTTGGCAAATTCTCATTCTAAGGCCCTTTGGTGCAGACTTTCCGCCTTTTACGTGGCCTTAGAGGTCTTTTTAGAATGCCCTCTGGACTGTGACTGAGGGCCCGTCTGCTTCTTTGCAGGCCTCAATTCCAAGGTTCCTGCAACATTCCCTTCCTGGGGGTCGGGGGATATGAGGGGCTTCGGTTGCTATGGCTGAATCCCCCAAAATGGTGTCCACCATAGTCAGGACACCTTGTGGCAAGGTCTTCCTCCTAAGAATGCTCCTGCTACCTCTCTCTAAACCGACCCTTAAGTGGAGGGTAGCTGAGCAGCCTGCTATAAAGGGGCCATGTGGCTTCAACTCTTACCTGGCTGTGAAATGGCTGCCGATGTTGCTCTGCATCTCAAAATGATGCCCATTGTCTTCGCGCCTTTCAAAAATGGTGCCCATCACTCTAAGGGCAAAACAAAATGGTGGCCGTTGTTGCTGGAGGCCTAAGATAGACTGAGTCTAAAAGCTGGGTGAAGCTACCAGAGGAGGCGTGACATTAAAGATTGCAGACGCAGTCTGATTGGATAACAGATGGAGTTAACCCATTCCTGGATGCTATTTCCACCAACTAGGGAGAATGCTTAATAGAGTATATTAGTCCCAATGGGAAGATGAACTAAAATGCTATTTATGTTTAATTGCCACTGAAATCTTTCAAAGTACTGATCAGAGACTTAAATTCACCTTGAATATGGTATAAGTAGTCCTTGTTTAACTATCCCAATAGAGACCAAAACTTGGTTGTTAAGTGGTCACTAAGTGAAACCCTGACTGTGCTTAGCATCTTATGTTATAGTTATCTTGATCCATTCCAGTCTGGCTTCAGGCCCGGCTACAGCACAGAAACCGCTTTGGTCGCATTGACCAATGATCTCTGGAGAGCCAGGGATGGAGGCCATGCCTCCATCCTGGTACTCCTGGACCTCTCGGCGGCTTTCGATACCATCGACCATGGTATCCTTCTGTGACGACTGCGGGAGGTGGGGGTGGGAGGCACTGTTCTACGGTGGTTCTCCTCTTACCTCTCAGACAGGTCGCAGTCGGTGTTAGTCGGAGGGCAGAGATCGACCCCTAGGCCCCTAACATATGGGGTGCCGCAGGGCTCGGTCCTGTCCCCCCTACTCTTTAATATCTACATGAAACCGCTGGGTGAGATCATTCGACGGCACGGGATAAAATACCACCAGTATGCGGACGATACTCAGTTGTATCTGTCCGCCCCGTGCCAACTCAATGAAGCGATGGACGTGATGAGTCAGGGCCTTGAGGCTGTTAGAAACTGGATGGGGGTTAACAAGCTTGTGCTCAATCCGGATAAGACCGAGTGGCTGCTGTGCTTCCCTCCCACTAATTGGCCAAGTGTTCCATCTCTCAGGCTGGGGGGTCAAATACTACGCCCCTCAGACAGGGTCCGCAACTTGGGAGTCCTCCTGGACCCACAGCTGACTTTTGAACACCATTTGTCAGCTGTGACCAGGGGGGCATTTGCCCAGGTTCGCCTGGTGCACCAGTTGCGTCCCTACCTGAACCGGGAGGCTCTCACAACAGTCACTCGTGCCCTTGTGACCTCTAGGCTGGAATACTGCAATGTGCTCTACATGGGGCTGCCCTTGAAGAGTATTCGGTGACTTCAGCTAGTCCAGAATGCGGCCGCGCGAGCGATTGTGGGTGCACCTCGTTTCACCCACATAACACCTATCCTCCGCGAGCTGCACTGGCTACCTGTTGATCTCCGGATACGCTTCAAGGTGCTAGTTGTCACCTATAAAGCCCTTCATGGTATTGGATCTGGGTACTTGAGAGACCGCCTACTGCCAATTACCTCCACTCGACCAATTAGATCCCACAGGTTAGGCCTCCTCCGAGTTCCATCAGCCAGTCAATGTTGACTGGCAACTACGTGGAGGAGAGCCTTCTCTGTGGCAGCTCCGACCCTATGGAACGAACTCCCCGTGGAGATTCGTACCCTCACCACCCTCCAGACCTTCCGCATAGCACTTAAAACCTGGCTGTCCCGACAGGCCTGGGGCTAAAGACCTTCACCGTACCCGAATTGTATGAATGTTGTGCTTTTAATGATGTATTGTCCTATATGTAACTCGGTTTGTCTCCCCCTCCCCTTGAATTGTGAGCCGCCCTGAGTCCCCTTGGGGAAAAGGGCGGCATACAAATATTAATAAATACAAAATACAAATACAAATATTTCTCCTTTCTTTTGCTTTTCAGGTCATAAATATGAAGACTGGTCGTAAAGTTACATTTTCATCACAGTCTTAACTTTGAATGGTCACTAAAGAAGGACTGCCTGCACTGATTGAATGGCAGCTGCTGTTCAGCACATACTGAACCTGCTCCCTGCTGTTCATAAAGTACTTGCAGTACCACTGAACTGCAGCCATTTCCATTATTAAAAGAAAAATGGACAAGTAAGTTTAGTCAAGTGATTTAGTAAATTTCCCAGCTGCTCAAGTGGTTATTTTATATTGAACTATTATTTTTCTAACTTGCCTTCTCTTGTAATTGTATTTCCTCAAAGCTTAATCTGATTAAAAATACAATATTTCAGTTAGTATCTGTGCTATAAGAAGTTTCTTCTTGAATGCAGAACCAAACCCTTAAATTTACAACAGATGTGTACTATTCTAATATATAAACTTCGACACGTCAAAGAGCCTTCTTGTAAACTAGTGATATGATGACTAACAACTCTGTTTCCATCAGAAGCCTTTAATCCTACGTAAGATGTCTGCACGCTAATAGATGTCACAGGCAAATGTTAACCAGTTACAGCTGGTCCCAGCTATAAAAAGATTAATGAAAAGACAAATACTAGCTTTTGCTACTCCCACCCTTCACCCCCTTAGCCCTACGTCAAGGCTGTGCAAAGGCGTCACTTTCCAAGTGTTCTATGTGAATGAACTCCCTGCTCTGAACTAGCTTGGTCTGGTTCCTTGAAGTTTGTTTACTGCACAGCATGTGCAGAGATGCACACTGATCGGGGGGGGGGGGGGGGGAGACAGGGAAAGAGAAATCACATGATCCCTTGGCTCAGGCAATGGATATTACTGAGAGAATTGAAATATGTGCTTTTCTATAGCAAATAAGACCAGGAAGTAAAAGTGTGCTTTGGTGAAAGGGGAGGGAGGTTAATAGGAGGTTTGGGAAAAAGCAAATCTGAAGACAAAAGTGATTCAGTCTGTACTAGTTTCAAATATCACCAAATATGATATTTCAGTGAATGTGGAAATTAAAGGCTTAATGCCTTTAATTTTAGAAGTACAGAATATTATTTCCTTGCTCTCCTGCAATTATGAAGCATTTACTTTGTCTGTTATATCATGACATATCATGACATTTAGATATATTCAAATTATTTTGTATTTTTAAAACTTATAAACTACAACTTTATGTTCCCAGAACAAACACTAATTTTGAATGATACAATGACCATGCTCCAAAGGTGCTTTTTCAAGAGGCAACTGGATTTTCTGGTTTTTCTTTGAAGATGTTTTGCTTTTCATCTAAGAAGCTTCTTCAGCTCTGAAGCCTTTTGAAAAACACCTATGGGACAACCATGACCTGGAGGACTGAGAATCTCCATAGACCAGGGCTGTCAAATTCCAGGCCTGCAGGCCGGATGCATCATGCACTGGCCATGGTCACGCCCAGTTTAGTAAGGGGAGGAAAGTCCCAATATGACACGTAACACCGTTGTGATGATGTGAGTTTGACAACCCCACCATAGACATTTACAATGACCATGGCAACATTTGCTAGAAGAGACATTTCTCTTTATTGAGATGCAAACACTTCTGGCTAAAGAATACAGGTAGTCCTCAACTTACAACAGTTCATTTAGTGACCATTCAAAGTTACAACAGCACTAAAAAAAATGACTTATGACTGTTTTTCACACAATTGTTGAAGCCTCTCCATGGTCATGTAATTAAACTTCAGATGCTTAGCAAATGACTCTTATTTATAACATTATAAATTTATAAAAACGTCTGAATTATAGTAAGTTGTAGGAAGCAGTAAAAAGTTCAAACAATATACAATAAATCATAGTACTACATGCATTGCATATGAAATGATTCCTTCCATATTATTTCAAGGGATCTAGGAGGCCATGATTGCCTTTGTTTGTAATTTCTTTTACCCATTTAGGGAAATATTAGCTCATAATATATCCAATTCTATCTCTGTTGTCATTAGCTGGAATTAACTATGGAAAGGAGTGATGGAGATCAGGAAGTATGTACATTTAGAGATTGGTAATTATTTCAGACAACAGTTTACACCTGTACATAAATTTCTTGCAACTAGGAAATTAAAAGTTCGTAATTTTGTTTTAAGGCATGCTGCCAAATATAACAAATCTGTACTGTGTCTGCGCAGTACAGACACTATGTTGGGAGACAGACTTTCTCAGAGCAGGAATCCTGAAAATGTCAGTAAATATCATTTAGCACTGGGTGTGAGAAAAATAAAGCAGTACTTCTGTAAAACCTTGGGAAGAATGGGAAGAAATGGTGCTGGGCTTAAATTTGAATGGGTATATAAGAAAGATCAGCAGGTTAATTGGAAGCAATTCTGATTGAAGTAGCTTCAGATTTTTTACTAGCTTTGCCATGTTGAATTTTCCAGGAAGCTTCAGCCAAGTTTTTGCCAGCCTAAGGGTGATTTGCCACTCATTACAACCCTTTACTTTGACAAGGTTGAAGTCTGAGCACATTCTTTCTGATCTTACACCATTGTTCTTTAGTTACACAGTTCTAGAGCATCAAATAGTGCCTAGATTTATTTAAATTTATGAAGCAGAACCTATTTCTATGTTTTGGGAGTTGATCACACTTTTCAGAACTTAGAAAGGTATAATTTTCCCTCCATGTTGTTTCAGGAATATTGTATGGCATGTCATATTACTAAGGTAATATGGAAATGTTCATATGAAAATGTTTATTAGTTCTTTATATATAGTGATATATTTACTGGGAAACATTAAGGTTATTTGTACAATTTATGTGGTTCTTCTATACTGGAGTTTCTAGAACTGGGTAGAAAAAAAATATAAGCAGCATTCACTTTTAGAACAACATGGTAATTAGGTGTGAAGCAAGAAACTAACATAATTTTTACAACTTCTTTTGCAAACTTAAATTCTCATTGTAGAAAGAAATATTACAGATGATCCAAAATTGTAGGAGCCCTACTGCTATTTCTGATCATTTTATTCTTCAAAGTGAAGGATGTAATGCTTGAATTACCATTTATTGCTCTATGAAGGCAACAGTAACAGTGTTTTCACTGTATCTAGAATACCTGCTGTATGCTCTACATAGTATATAGAGGTGTTTGTCAATTTCATAATCAAGTAATTCTTGAACACTTCAAAGTTGAAATTCTATGGACCATGTTACTAACAGGATATAAACTATTTGTTGCTAGCATGCTAGCTGACACAGACTTTACTTTGCAGACTAAAAACTTCAGTTGATAAAAAGTAAATTAAGAATTACTCATATCTGTATTCATTATGGAATCTATGATTGAGACAGTTTTATTTCCTTTGCAAAAAAACTGAGTTAAAAAAAAAGAAAAGAACCTGGAATAGAGGAAAATAAAGTTTCTCAGTTTGGGATACATGTAACAAAAGCCATTCATCTTATTACCCATCCTTATTTTCATTTACCTAAGACATGACAAGATATTAACAATTTAATTAAACATAATTATATATGAAAAATTAAGCTCAGCTAGCAGTCAAAAATTGTCACATAAAAATATCCATTCTCTAAGATAAATAATTCAACATAACAAAACGTGGGAAATACTTCTAGATAGTTAAATACTTTAAATCATTTTCACAAATGCACATTTAAATTAAGGAAAAGCTTCAATTGAAGTACAATTGATGTTATTAGCCCATGGGTTTGCTCTGACATAATATTTAAATGTACAGTTTGTTGAAGACAGTACAAAGAAATCAATGCTAAAGGGTAGGATATTAAACTTTTTGGCATAGTCTGTACAAATTCATCAATTCCTTATTTTATTACACTTGCAGTCTAGTTTCAGATATACTCTTGTATTCGTTTTTCACTTTTTTTTACAAAGAAGTGTCTTCTCCAATCAATTGGAAAAATGGGGAAGAGGTAATGCTCATAGATTTCTCCCTGCACTCCCATCCTTTCTATTCTTGACTTCCTGCAAAAATCTGCTCAGAAAAGTTGGGGACCTTCAGATAATGTGATAGGTGGCAGAGGGGCATATTAATATAGCACTTAGCAATAGACTTATATATCGCTTTACAGTGCTTTACAGCCCTCTCAAAGCGGTTTACAGAGTCAGCCTATTGCCCCCAACAATCTGGGTCATCATTTTACCAACCTTGGAAGGATAGAAGGCTGAGTGAACCTTGAGCCTGATGAGATTTGAACTGCCAAATTGCAGGCAGCCAGCAGGCAGCAGAAGTAGCCTGCAGTACTGCACTCTAACTACTGCGCCACCATGGCTCAATATCTTTTTAAAGGCAGGCATTCCTTAAGATAAAAGATCTTAGTGATAAAAAATGCCATCACAGTTTGAGTCTGTCAAGTTTGACAATCTGTACATCTGAAACAGCAGAAACTGAGTCATACCATACTTCCACAAGAGGTTGACACAATGTAAGCTGCACAGTAACCTAAGGTTTGATATACCTAGTATTATACACGCACACCACACATCGACAACCTACACACACATTCTACTTTTCCTTCATGAGTTCAGGAAGATGACGCACCTAGTACTCCCTCTTATTTTTACCTCCACAGAAGATAGTGTTTTGGTCTAGTGGTTAAGACCCAAGGCTAGAAACTAGGAGACTGTGAATTCTTGTTCCTACCTTAGGCATGTAAGCCAGCTGGGTGACTGTGGGTCAGTCACTGTCTCTCATCCCAACTCATCTCACAGCGTTATTAGGGGGGGGGAATAAGAAGGAGTATTGGATATGTTTGATGTCTTGAGTTATTTATAAAAATAATAAAGATGGGATAAAATTATTTTTTTAAAGTTAGAGACACATATGATTAAGAAAAATAATCAAATAGTTCTATCGTATTATTAGTTGACTAGTCAAACTCTACCCTTTTATCTATTTATATGAACCCTATAGGTAGAGTTACATATTAAACTGGAAAGCGTAGAACTATTGCCTTTAGATTCTCATTGTCAGGATTTGACAGTTCTGAGGAGCTACAGTAGGGTTCTACAGTAGAACATTTGAGGGAAGTTAGGTTTTTTAGGATCTACCCCTGCTAGTTAATACCATTACAATGCATACTGTCACTGGTTATTAACCCTTGCTTTCTACTGTATATTATTAGAGCTATTTGAAGTACAACAGCAATAAATAAATAAACAATAAATACATTTATATCAGAACTTGCTATTCCAGGCCAGAAGTCAAACTTTTTGCATATCTAGTTGTTGTATTCAGCACAACATTTAAAAGTATATTTCAAATTGTTATTCTCAAGAAGTGGTGTATGTAGGTTACACTGTAACAGATGTTAGAGAATTGCTATGCCTTGTTGAAATTACTGATTAATATTATTACATTTCTTTTATTATAACAGACTCTCTATTCTTTATGCCCCCATAAATTATTCTACTAGATAATTCAAAGACATAACTGCATTTTGAACTTTCTCTGGAAAGGTAATTAGGGAATGAGTGTAATGCTCAAAGAATAGCATAATTCATATAGAATCACTTAGAAAACTAGAAGTATGTTCTAATCTCGATAAGGCTGTACTATAAGTTGATATAATCACACTACAGATAGCAAGGTCTAGAATCAGCCTTCAAAAAGAATCATATTTCAAACAAGTTTTCACACTGTCAAAAGTGTCACACAAGGACTATAAGCCTGAACACTGCAGTATTTAAAAATTTCCAAATGTTGATACAAAATTATTTTAATTTTAATAACTATATTTAAATTTATAATCTCTAGCTCTCCAGATGTCACTGAATTGTAGAAGCCAAGAGTGAACGATGTTGGATACTATAAGTCTGCATCACAGAACGGCTACAGACTGCAAACAGACTTTCAAAGGGAAGCTTCAATTTCCTAGAAAGTTCTTAGGAAGATTCTCAGTCATCCAGATCATTTGTTCCAAAGGTGCTTACTGGGCTTACTTGTTTTTCTTTGAAGATGTTTCGCTTCTCAAGAAGCTCTTGGATGAGAAGCGAAACATCTTCAAAGAAAAACAAGAAAGTCCAGTTGCCTCTTGAAAATGCACCTTTGGGATTCCTAGAAAGTTACATTCATTCCCTGCTTTCAATGCTTTGATGAAATTTCCAAGTCTTTTGCTACTGAAGGTAAAAGGAGAACAAGTGTAGGATTTATTCTGTCAGTTTAAGATTATGCTTGTGTTCTTTATTTTTGCTTAATATTCAAAATACTACCTTCTAAAACCTTATTGACATCCTTTATGTATTTAAAGGTTTTAATCATGTACCAACTTCCACTTCTATCCTTCAGGCTGTACATATTCATTTCCTCCAATGTCTTCTGATATGTTTTGTCTTTCAAACTTTGAACCATTTTGCTTGCTCTGACTAAAGCCCTATGTAGCAGGATTAGGACCTCCTTTTTTCTGCTGACCCCTTTGCCCTGTACCCCAAATTACATTCCCAGTGAAGTGTTGAGGCTTGAAGCTCACAGCCAATATTAAGACTCAGTTCTGGACTAGGATTCTAATCTCAGGATTTAGAATTATGTTTAACCCTACAGGCCTGATGCCTTTGCTGTTGTTAGACTATTGCTAACCCATTGGCATCATAGCTATATAGCAGAACTTTCCAGTCTTGACCTCCCCTTCTGAATATTTAGGCCAATTAACCCTGGAACTGTGAAATCAATAGTAAATGAGATTCAGGGACATTGATCGTTAAAATGATATCTCCAGTACCTTTGAATTATATTGCCAAATGCCAGATAGCCACAAGCCCTCTACTTCAGTCTACTATACAGTACAATCTAACCCTAAGCAAATAGAGATGAGACTTTTCCAGAGTCCACTTTGATACCCTCCCATCAGTATCATTGGTGGGAAGATTTTGTGGGTGTCCTTATTTGCAATGACTTTGCCCTTGTGGATCCAATAAGGTACTCTCAAACATGTTCTCCTACAGTGTTCCTTTTATGATGCCCCCAAAGGTGATCTGATTACTGCAATCATTTGGCATACAATGGAAACTTTGATAAATTTTATGTTTATTATTTTTAAGGAATGCTAATCTCACACTCACATATCAGGCAGCCAAATATATTCACCAGGTTACACAACTGCATAAACTTTTAAGTAGATATATCATTTTATTATCTTGATTTTCCCCCCTTCCCCCTTCCCCCCCAATAATGAATAGCTGTGTCAAACTCACTTATTTTTTAATTTTAAAGGCTGGTCAAACACTATCGTAAAGATATTTCATTAATAACTGGTATTAGCATAATAAAGAAAATAGAAAACACCATCAATAAAGTGTGATTCTTTGCTATAGCTTTGGAGATCTGGATTACGTGGTTGGCTTGTAACTGATTGCCTTACCCTATATGCTGTAACAAGATTCCTTTACCTTATACCATGTAGCAAACTGCTTGACTAAAAATAATAAGGAGAGCATGGGAGAGAAAGAGGCAGGCAAGTTTGCTACAAGCACATAATAAATTTACTGTGCACATCCCTAACGTATTCACAATATAATAAGACATGCCAAATTGTTTTGTCCAACTCCTGAGATGCAAAGTACAGTCCTTTTAGTGGGGTCCTATTATCTACCTTCCAGCAGAGCAGATGGAAAATGTTAAATTGAGCATGCAAGAAAGTAATGTTTAGGCAGTTCCAAAGTAAAGAGACATTTGGCCGATTGTGGACTTTGTTTCAGATTTAAATTCCAGTGTTTACAACTGTAAGAAACTAATTCAACTAATTTTGTGATTCCAGTCCAAGACTTGTTGTTTAAGAAATGCCCTGACTTGATCATATGATTCTATTTTTAATAGAAGTAGTATATGTCATACAATACCAACAGATATCAAAACAATTACCAAGTAATGAAATGTTAAAATCACTTTCTATTCTTCAGTGGCTGATCATTCTAGGATGTCTCTTTTAGATCATACTGGAGTATATTCAAATTTGGCACAATGTGAGTCAATGCACCAATTCCCCATTGGCTGGAAGAATGAAATGCAGGCATATTTGGACAATACAGAAACACACATATACCGTACTTCCTAGTTCTAGCAATCCCTATCAGACAGTCTAGTTCCCAGGTTTGCTACAGAGGTTTAATTTGCTAGACTCCCTCAATCTGCAACACACTGCTAGAGGAAGCTGCTACACTATTCCCACTATTTTTTCAAGCTGACAAACCATCTATTTACATGTTGGTTCCTCTGTTACAGGCATTTATAACTGCAAATTTCACAACTGGATACTGTTTCTCCTTCCATATTTTATTCTTCACAGGGATGTGTGATGTGCACAGGAAATATCTAAATCTCATTTAATTCATCTACTCAGTGGGGATTTGGATCAATCTCTGCCATCTTCGTCTTCCATCTAGAATTTTGGAAGATGGGTTTATTCTATCTTTGCAAGACACTTTTATCTATTAATATATATTACCATACAATAGATAAGTTGTCAAAATTGATTACATTATTAGCTGTGGCAAATAAAAACATTCATTTATCCTTTGGTCAGAATAAAATTGCTAGTATATATCATTAAGTACTAAATGTAACTTGCACAGAAAATGCTTTGCTGAGGACTTCAAAAACTTTAAAAATAAGGTATGGAATTGAATGTGTTCATGTGTAATATATGATATTTTACAAGGCCACAAATTCCAAAGGATAGAGAAAGATTATCACAGAAATATAGAAGCAGTATTATATTCTGTACGAATCACAATTGTTCCTTAAACTTCAAAGCAGAATCTGATTGGTTTTCTATCTGTAACTGATACATTCAGACAAAAATAATAAAGCAACCTGACTAATATTTAAAACAGCTTGGAGACAATTAAAAACAGATTTCATTTATAAGGCACTTCCATCAGGTATCAAATGGTGTTTAGAGAGCAACATTTAAATTGTTTGCTTCCAGTTTATCTTAAAAATATGCATCCCAGAAGTATTAACAATGTTCTTTAAAATCATACTTTCATGAAATGTTTTGTTTAGAAACATTTAGCTGAAAAAGAAAATGAATGGTATGTTGTAAACAGAATTGGAATTGCCCACACACAAAAAATGAAAAGGCAGCTAACATTTGTTAACTCAGAAAAATCCTTTCCCTCTCATCCCTCTTGAGCTTCAGCAAATACTAATTTAAAATGAGTCTTGTGTAACTCAAAATTTGACTTTCCTTAGGGCAAACACTACAAATTACCTCAATTCTAATTTACCTACCTTGAAACATTGACAATAGCATTGGAAATACTATCTTTACTCAGATGGAGATCTGGCAATAAATTTAATGATGTTTGACTTCAGATAAATGTAAGTTGACATATAAGTTAAAAATTATAAAGGAGTTTATGAACAATTTAGATTGAATCATGTAGCCCCTTTAGAATTGCATAAATGAAAATTCTATAAGACTTATTAATCATTCCTTCTAAAATTATTGATTTTCTGGAAGGCAAATTAAAATGTATATATTCCTCATTACCTATACTTTCCAGACCTCATATAAATTGCTAAATATTTTGAACGAGGTTGCTTGCCACTAAAAGGTACAAATCATCAAAAGCATATAATGTGGGATTTAAATCAGGCTGTAGGTTATTATTGCTAAATAACTAAATTATTCAAAATTTATGCACCATGGTAAACCAGGACAGATACAACCTAGTCTTTTAATAAAGTGGCTATAAAGAAATATTGTATTTCTGGGACAACTTTTGAGGCAAAGATAAAGGATCTATATAGCATGCTATATAGGATCTATATAGTTGGATGTGATCACCAATCTTTATTTTTAGCAGTAGAAAACTAGGGTGTTTTTTTTCTGCAGAAAATAAAAGTCGACCCACATGTTCCTATTAATTTGTCTGATAAGAATTTTTATGAAATAGAGTTGAGACATTTTTATGTGTATTTTAGAAACAGCAATCTATCCATTCATGCAATAGCTACAGACAAAGATCCACATGGCATTAAGTAACTGATGGTTTTATATATGGTTTTTTACAACAAACAGCTATAGGTCTGGATGACCTATAATTTAAAGCCATGTATGATTTGCAAACCTCAGAAGCTTGATTCATAATAAAGAAAATATAAACAAACCACTTAATACAATAGGTGATTAAATGCTTAAATTAAAAACTCAAGGAGAGAACCAACATAAAACTAAGGAGAAATTTCCAGACAGACTAATTAATCAGTGGAATGACTTGCCTCGAGACATTGTGAGTACTCCAATGTTGGAGGTTTTTAAGAAGAGATTGGACAAAACATTTGTCTGAAATGGTATAGGTCTCCTGCTTGAGCAGGGGGTTGGACTAGAAGACCTTCAAGGTCCCTTTTAACTCTTGTTATTCTGTTATCAATAAAACTATGCAATCCAAATTCATGTAATTTCTAATATTGTTTTATCAATATTACCATAAAACATTTGGCTACTGCACAGACAACTGAATAATATTACTGTATATACTCAAGTATAAGCCTAGTTTTTCAGCCCACTTTTTGAACTGAAAAAAGCCGCCTCGGCTTATACTCGAGTCAGTGAAAAATTTGCCCGAAATGGAGGAGAAAAAGGGGCGGGGCCATGCCGCTGGGTGACGCTCGTGAATGGCCCAGCGCCCCTGAGTTTCCCCTCCCTCTGTGTCAGTTTGCCGTGCAGCGTGCACCGCACCATCCCCCCTCTCACGTTCTAATGTAATGCAGGGCTGTCTTACGATTCCCCTTCCTCCCCCTCCTGCCGCTCTGCAACGATGTCCCACCTCCTCCTTGTTATGGCAAGCAGCCACATAGCGATGTCCCACCTCCTCTAGTACAGTGATCCAATGATAGGAATCACTGTGCCGTGTGTCATAGGAGGCGGGACATCATCATCACAGCGGGACATCAGCATCATGAGGTGAGTGAAGTATTTCATTGAATACACCGGTATTGTGTGATAATAATTTGTTATGCAGAGCAAATTTTTACAATGGCTACTGTATATTTAATGGGCACAGGCAGGCTGTATATGTTATTCAATGGGCAATGGCATTATTGGTATCTATTTTTATTTTTGAAATTTATCGGTAGCTGCTGCATTTCCCACCCTAGGCTTATACTCGAGTCAATAACTTTTCCAGTTTTTTGTGGTAAAATTAGGTGCCTCGGCTTATATTCGGGTCGGCCTATACTCGAGTATATACGGTATATATTTTTAAATGTATAATGCGAATACCCTTTTTGGTAAGCAGGAATTAAGTCCATTGCTATCTGACAATAAAAAGAGATAAGAACAAGAAAAGAGATTGCTGATATTGCGAAACCTGAAATTATGCAACACATTGCTTTTGTAAATAGTGAGCCACAGAAAGTATTTAGAGTTTGTTCTCTCAGTATCTAAGTCCCTTTATTGAAAGACTAACATCTAGGGAGGGAGGGAGGGAGGGAGGGAGGGAGGGAGGGAGGGAGGGAGAGAGAGAGAGAGAGAGAGAGAGAGAGAGAGAGAGAGAGAGAGAGAGAGAGAGAGAGAGAGAATATGAATGAAAAAAATAAGACAATAAGGTACCGTATTTTTCGGAGTATAAGATGCACCGGAGTATAAGACGCACCAAGATTTTGAAGAGGCAAATTAAAAAAAAAACGTTTTGCACTCTGCAGACCTCCAAAAAACAGCCCGTTTTTTGTGAAAACAGGCCCTTTAAAAAAAAAAAAGAGCATGAATAGCCTTTAGGAGGCTTGTAGAGTGCCCCTCCCCCCCAACAAACGAGCAAAAAATTGCCCGTTTTTTGCAAAAACAGGCCTGTTGTTTTGCTCATTTCTACCCTCCCCAGCCCCCAGGAGCACTCTGGAAGCCTCCTAAAGGTTTGCACGGCCATTTTGGTGAAGGGAGTGAGGTTTCAGAAGTCAAAAAATGCTGTATTCAGTGTGTAAGACACACCCAGATTTTCAGTCTCTTTTTTGAGGGAAAAGGTGCATCTTATAGTCCGAAAAATACGGTAATAATGCCAGCATGTTAGTTTAGGAATAACATCAGCAGCAATCTCTGAATAGTAAACTTGGATGATAATATATCCAGCCTTAAAAAATCTCAGCTTTTAAACAATTAGGTCAGCGTCACCATTTATGCTTTATTACTACAATCTTCTCACTAAAACATAATTTTATAACCTTACACATTGTGTAGACTATTCCAACATCAGTCTCTGGGATTTTCACATAGATTCACTAAAACACCATTGTCTGAAATCCTGGAAGCTACTTTCATTTTGTGTAGAAAGTAGGTTTACTAAATCTACTAAGCTAAATCTTGATTCCATGTCTAGGTCCTAATTGTATATTTCACAATATGAATGGATCTGAATGAGCAAATAATGTGGCCAACAAAAGCAGAAAAGATTCAAAATGGACAGTACTTCAAATAAGAAATATTTGAAGTAGCACTATGTTGCATTGTTTTGAGCAAGCCAAAGGATTTAAACCAACTTTAATGCTTGTTTCAAAAAAGATTCTATAGTATTTGTGCACAACTTCAGTAAAAACCAAGAGTTTTGATTCTGCTTGAAAATAAATTAATGATAGCTTCTTTTTCAACTTCCTTTTAAGTTTTCTTCAGTATTACAAATCCACATTCTTTTACTTACCTTAAATTCTGAAGATCTGATTTTAAAAACGGTGCCATGTTCTGGGAAAGATTACTTCCATGAGGATGACATCCGAAACCATCTTCAACAACCAAATAATAGATTCTCTGAATAACTACTTGGACTTGGATTGCAGTGCTTTCAGTTGTCCCTTGCATTTCCACAGCATCAAGAAGAGAATCATTCAAGGAAATAACCGATACCTTAGATTCAATATTGAAACAACTCTCTGTATTTTTAGAAGTCTTCATATTGGAACAGGAAATCTATTTTTAAAAAATCCTCAAATTACTGCACAAATTATTGGGAAATTAATTATCACATTTTTTTAGAAGTCCAAAGGCCAAACTATCCAGGTTAGTTTTTCCTGGTTTACAAAAATTGCTGAAACAGTTTCTACCAACAATGATGAATATGGCAGCAATAGCCTCAAAATGCAGGGCTATAAAACTGGGGTCATACTCATTTATTCAGAAGTGAAAGACGTGCAAAGTTTCCCTCTTGCTGCCTTTAACTGTGTTTTTCAGAATGTATTCCAGAACTAGTTGGATATCATCTTTATACCAAATCAATTTGTGTTCTGGAGAATACTGAACAAAAATTAGGCTACATCCATTTCTAAAAATAGAGAAGTTAGCTTCAATATAAAAGTAGTATCAGGCCTAAGCACATTTTTTTATGAAATACCGCTATATATTTATAAACTATGTTCTAAAAAAACTGAAATATCAAAGAACAATCATTAAACAGACAACAGAACATTATTTTATTGGGAAAAAAACTTTAACAGGAAGGTTTAAGAGGAAGTCCAATGAAGGCCAAAGCACTTGGTTCAAGCTTAGCATAAGAGAAATATGAAATTAATGAAAGATGATTAATAGCAATAGCAATAGCAATAGCAGTAGACTTATATACCGCTTCATAGGGCTTTCAGCCCTCTCTAAGCGGTTTACAGAGAGTCAGCATATTGCCCCCAACAATCTGGGTCCTCATTTTACCCACCTCGGAAGGATGGAAGGCTGAGTCAACCCTGAGCCGGTGAGATTTGAACCGCTGAACTGCTGATCTAGCAGTAGCCTGCAGTGCTGCATTTAACCACTGCGCCACCGTGGCTCTTTATTTAAGATAATAGTGATTTATTAAAATGATTTAAGATTATTTAAAGCAGAGTAAAACCTAACCCATGAGTAGGCCTTCAGCCAAATTCCATCTTCCTTAATATTTCCTCCATTTAGATTCCATTCCCTCTGTGCCATGGGCACTTTTACATATACCCAAGTCAGTGGGCTTCAAAACCTACAAGAGCCAGCACAACCACACAGGTCCCTCAGCAACACATACACAAGGATTCAAAAGCTAGTACTCTACTTTTTCCCACTTCTACTACACCTCGTCCTACTGCTCATTCAATTATTACTCCTTATATGATCTTTGAAGAATTGAGGCCTTTGAACTATGGTGCTGGAGAAGACTCCTTCGAGTTCCTTGGATTGCAAGGCGATCAAACCGGTCAGTCCTAGAGGAGATCAACCCTGACTGCTCCTTAGAAGGCCAGATCCTGAAGATGAGACTCAAATACTTTGGCCACCTAATGAGAAGGAAGGACTCACTGGAGAAGAGTCTAATGCTGGGAAAGATTGAGGTCAAAAGAAGAAGGGTACGGCAGAGAATGAGGTGGCTGGGAGTCACTGAAGCATTTGGCGTGAGATTAAATGGACTCCGGGGGATGGCAGAGGACAGGAAGGCCTGGAGGAATGTTGTTCATGGGGCCGCAATAGATCGCAACTAACAACAACAACAACAACAATGTATGAGTTCTACTGCTAGAGAACAGTATCTCTTTCTATCTGCACTTTGGGCTTCTTCAGGTTACTTTACAAAAACTAACAAATACCAGGACCCCTAACTACCTCTCTGCTCTGCTTTTACAACCAACAATTGCTGTGCATGCTAGTGACAGGACTTAAAGGGACAGGACAACAGTAATACAGGTGCTGGCCATTTTGTAGGCAGTCTGTCCTCTCAAAAAGGACAGTCTTTTTCATTTTAAAAGAAGAAGTTTTTCTACACAGAAAAACCCTACTCTATTCAGGAGAAGTAGGAAAAGATATCTCCCTATCCCTTCCAGATGCAGGGAATCTTTATGCAGGAAAAGACATGGAATCAGTAGCTTCTATGTCCTTCAGCAGAAATCAAGAGATTCTTTCAGTGATATGATGGTTTGTTTCTAAGTTCTCCCAAATAGGCAGGGTTTTAAGAAAGAGACAGGTTTGTTATCCAGGTCTCTTTGAGTCACACAAGGATCTGCCAGTACTATTTTAGACTAATTATCTTCTGTAGTAAATTATTCTGGCTACTTATTATCCCAACACATTTTCTATCTAGGAGAAAGAGAAAGAAGTCTGCAAGAGAAAAAAAAAAGATTGCAAACACAGCTCTAAACCGCTCTGTAAAAATTGTTTTTGTTTTTAAAAATGTGAAATGTTTGAGAAAGCAGGGAATTCCTTCAAATGAAGAGATCAATAAATATTTATTTAAATCAGGGGGAAGCTAATTCCTGGTAAAGAAACTATACTTCGAGAAAAAGGAGCTTTATAAACACATCCATGTTGAAAATTATATATTTAAAGTTTCCCAATTTACTTTGTATCTTTCTCCTACAAAATGCATTTGTATTTATATTTAATTTCTCCAAACTGATTACCAGTAATAAACAAAATATACAGTAAGATTTCTTTAAAATATATCAGAAAATAATACAATTTCAGGGAAGAGTAACAAAAGAAAACTTTTTCCAGATCACATGCATTTTTATTGCAACTTACAATGAATATAAAAACTCCTCACACACCTATTAAAATCCTAAGTTTTTGTGATGTAAAAAAATCTGATCAAGACAAATCATTTCATATTTTTTCCCATTTTTAATATAACACATAAACTAATTCAATTGAAAAACTGAAATATTTTAGGGGGGAAATAACAATAAAAACTTATAACAATGTGGTTGTATAAGTGTCCACATCCTTAAACTAATATTTGTTGAAGCACCTTCTGATTTTATGACAGCGTTTAGTCTTTTGGGATAACAGCCTATCAGCATAGCACATCTTGTCCTGGGGATCTTTGCCCACTCTTCCTTGAAAAAGTGCTCTATATTTTCAATTGGATTCAGGCCCAGACTCTGGCTGTGCCACTGCAAAACTTTGATCTTCTTCTGGGGAATCCATTCTTTTGTTTATTTGGCTTACGGTCATTGTCTTACTGAAAGATGAACTTCCTATTCATCTTCAGTATTTTAGCAGAGACCTGAATATTTTGCACCAAAACTGATTGCTGTTTGGAGCTGTTCATAATTCCCTCCATCTTGACTTAAGTCTCAGTTCCAGCTGAAGAAAAACAGCCCCAAAGAATAATGCTGCCACCACCAAGCTTCACTGTGAGTACAGTGTACTTTTGGTGATGTGCAATTATTTTCATGGCAAACATACCTTTTGGAATTGTGGCCCAAAACTTCAACTTAATATCATAAGACCATCACACATTTCCCCTCATGCTTTTGTTGGATTTGATGTAGATTTTTGCAAACTCTAGACACACTTGGATTGGTCTTGCCACCCTATTCCACAGGCCAGACATATGAAGACTATGGAAATTGTTGTCACATGTAGTACACAACCAGTACTTGCCAAATATTCCTGCAGCTCCTCTAATGTTACTATAGCCTCTTGACAGCTTTTCAAGCCAGTTTTCTTCTTCTTTTTAAATGAGATTTGAGGGATATCCAATTCTTGGTAATGTCACTATTGTGTCATATTTTCTCCACTTGTTAATGATTGTCCTCATTGTGTTCCAGAGTATATCCAATGCCTTGGAAATTTTTTATACTCTTCTCCTGACTGGTATCTTCCAACAAGGAGATCCGTTTGACACTTTGTAAGCTCTTTGTAGACCTGTCTACAAAGAGACAGGTCAATAGCAATATAGCAGTAGACTTATATACCGCTTCATAGGCCTTTCAGGCCTCTCTAAGCGGTTTACAGAGAGTCAGCATATTGCCCCCAACAATCTGGGTCCTCATTTTACCCACCTCGGAAGGATGGAAGGCTGAGTCAACCCTGAGCCGGTGAGATTTGAACCGCTGACCTGCTGATCTAGCAGTAGCCTGCAGTGCTGCTTTTAACCACTGCGCCACCTTGGCTCTTTTGCTGTCAGAGGCAAATGAATATAGGTAGGTAGTCCTCCACTTATAATAACTGAGTCCCAAATTTTTGTTAAGTGAGACATTTATTAAGTAAATTTTGCCGCATTTTACAACCTTTCTTGCCACATTTGTCAAGTGAATCACTGTGATTGATAAGTTACCATATTTTTCGGAGTATAAGGCGCACCTTTTTTCCTCAAAAAAGAGGCTGAAAATCTGGGTGCGTCTTATATATCGAATACCGCATTTTTTTGCCTCCCGAAGCCCCGCCCCTTCACAAAAATGGCCGTGCATACCCTTATGGAGGCTTTCAGAGAGCTCCTGGGGGCTGGAAGGGCAGAAATAAGCAAAAATGGGCCGTTTTTGCCCCCCCGAGCCCTCAGCAGCACTCTATAAGCCTCCATAAGGCTATGCATGCAATTTTTTTTAACAAAAATGTGCCGTTTTCATGAAAAATGGGCCATTTTTTGCTCATCCCCCCGCCGGAGCACTCTGCAAGTTCCCCCAAGGCTATTCATGCCTTTCATTTGAAAAAAAACAGGCTCGTTTTTTTAAAAAAACAGGCCGTTTTTGGGAGGTTTGCAGAGTGCAAAAACTTTTTTTTTCCTTTTGGAAAGCTCTTTAGTTAGAGTGATTGATGAGATTACATTGATCAAGTGCTGTGCCAGCAGAAACAAGTCTTAGGTGCTGCAGGTTGTCAGTGATTTCCTTCTCCAGCACATGGATAAATACACCTGGAAACATCTACCTACCTACCTACTCTCTCTCTCTCCCTATCTACCTACTGTCTTTCTCTCTCTCTCCCTCTACCTAATATCTACCTACTCTCTCCCTCCCTCCCTCCCTCCCGTATTTCTCTCTCTTTCTCTCTCTCTCTATACCTACCTACCTACCTACTCTTTCTCTCTCCCTACCTACCAACTATATTTCTCTCTCGCTCTATCCTTCTACCTACCTATCTACCTACTCTCTCTCTCCCTACCTACTGTATTTCTCTCTCTCTATCCCTCTACTTATCTATCTACCTACTCTCTCTCTCCCTACCTACCTACTGTATTTCTCTCTCTCTCTATCCCTCTATACCTATCAACTCTCTCTCTCTTCCTACCTACCTATTGTATTTCTCTCTCTCCCTCCCTCTCTCTCTCCCTCTATCTACCTACCTACTTTTTTTAAAAATTTACCTCTTCAAAACCTTGGTGCGTCTTATACTCTGGTACGTCTTATATTCCGGAAAATAATAGTAACCTGGTTGTTAAGTGAATTGGCTTCCCCATTGACTTTGCTTGTCAGGAGGTCGCAAAAAGTGCTCACATGATCCCGGGACATTGCAACCTTCAAAAAATACCCGCTGGTTGCCAAGTGTCTGAATTTTGATCATGTGACCATGGGAATGCTGCAATGGTCATCAGTGTGAAAAATGACAAAAGTTACTTTTTTGGTGCCATTGTAACTTTGAATGGCCACTAAACAAATTGTTGTAAGTCAAGGACTACCTGTATATATATTAAAAAATCCTACTAGATTAGATGAACTTTATATGGGCTTGATCAGAGTCACCTTAACTGATGGCAGGTATGTACTGACTACTATCTAACATTAGTTTGAATGTGACTGATTAATTCTGAACATAGAGACATTGCTACTAATAAAAAGGTGTGCATACTTATGCAACCACATTATTATTTTTTATCGTTATTCTTGCCCCCAAAAGATTTCAGTTTGTTTTTCAAACAGTTTTTCACTGTCTGTAAAGTGCTCGCCTAGAAACTGGGGAGACTGTGTTTACTCCCACCTTAGGAATGAAAACCAACTGGGTAATTGTAGGTCAGTCACTGTGAGGCAAACCCACCTCACAGGGTTGTAGTTGTGAAAACAGGAGGAAGGAGTATTAGGTATTTTTCCCACCTTGAGTTACTAATAAAGTAATAAAGATGGGATAAAAAATTAACAAATAAATAAAATACATAAAGTCACAAATGGCAACCACATGAGCACAAGCAAGTGAATGGCCAGAACTATGATAACCAGTCACAAGTACAATTTTTTCAGCCTCCCCCCGCCCCCCTGAGTTTGAACAGTTGCTGAACAAGTGATCATTAAATGAAGACCACTTTTACTAGCGGCTGAGGGAGAAAAATGCTTGTAAAAATTATACAAAACGTGTTCCCTATCAAACATTCAAATTTGCTCAAATTGAAACATATGCAAATTCTTGTGTTCATTATTTTCAAAGATTTATTCATCAATTTATTATAAAGCATTAAATCACAAAATAAACATTACCTGATTCACTGCAGTTGTTAAAGAGCAATTGTCTTTTATATCAGATAAATTAAATATCCAGGCTAAAGATACATTCCTTTTAGTAAGCATTGGCTCTTGCAAAAGGGGCTTGTCCATTTCAGTAGATATATCTGTTGATTCTTTAAGAGTGACCTTTTGACTGAAATATGTATTCAGGATAACCGGAATATTTTCATTCTGCAGAAAGAGTTTTTGCCTGAAACAATGGATACATTTTGTTAGCTTTCAAATTATTTTGAATGATGATCTACTTCATTTTTCTGTATCAATTGCTTTCCTGCACTTAAACACAATGAATGAAAATTATTTATTTGTTTTAACAATATGAAGGTATTAAAATAATTTATTTTAATTTAATTAATTAGTCTAAACACAATTAATAATGAACTCAGTTTTAGCTATCCAAAGACATAAAATATTAATCAAACACCAGGTAAAAGATAACTGCACTTCCACCTATTTCAAATTTGTATCCTAAGATTTCTTTGCTTCCTTAAAAAAGCACTGAAAATCATAAACGTAACACAAATGCTAAGAGTTATAACAGAGGTTTTATTGATACTTTAATTTAAATACATGGAATGCAATATCGTAAAAAGAATGTGCACAAATAATTTTAATGAAATGTGATTATACAACATTTCTGAATAAACCTGAAATGTTGAAGCCAATTATAAGCAACTTGAGTTATGAAAATTAGAATAGTGGTTACTGTATTCTAAATAGCACAAGACAAATTTTTCCTATGTTTAATATTCTATATTCAAACATTTTTATAGGGCAATAGTAGCAAAGAAAGCAAATTAAAATTATGTTTAATTGTATTTAGGTCCTCCGCTTATACTTGACCAGGATTTTTAATCTTATTTTACAAGTAAAAGAAAGGAAACACAGTGTGTCTGTGTGTGTGTGTGTGTGTGTGTGTGTGTGTGTGTGTGTCCTCTGCCTCTATTCAAAGCCCCAGCTCAACAGCTGCATAAACAAATAAAGAGAGAACCATTTGGGATGGTAAAAACAACAAAATGACAATGTACAGTATATAGCAAAGTAAGTGTGTAAAACCTTAAAATCAGCATTATGTACAGTTTAAGTGAGTCCATTTTATTACTCATATACAGCCATTAGTGAAAGTTAAATAAAAATTGATGAGACACAAAACATTTTGGTATCTCTTATCAGAGAATCATGGGTTTTTGCTACTGTTGGAGAGTTGCATATTTTCAAACTGGCAGATGGAGAGGCCACTGCCTCTTCTCCCAAAAGTACAATACTGAGAAATGGAAACAAGTAAGGCGCATGAATAGATTCTATCATTATGTTATCAACTTACAACAGTTGGTTTAGTGACCACTCAAAGTTACAACAGCATGGAAAAATATGACTTATGACAGTTTTCAGTTACGACCTTTGCATCAACTCCATGATCATATGATGAAAATTCAGATGCTTGGCAACTGGTTCATATTTATGACTGTTGCTGTGTCCCAAAGTCACATGATCACCTTTTTGTGACCTTATGACAAATAAAGTCAATGGGAGAGCCAGATTCACTTAACAACTGGGTTACTAACATTAACTCCAGTGATTCTCTTAACAATTGTAGCATCAAAAGTTGTAAAATGGGGCAAAACTCACTTAACAAATGTCTCACTTAACTACAGAAATTTTGGGCTCAATTGTAGTTGTAAGTCGAGGACTATCTGTTTTCTTACAATTACATTTATTATTATATACCAAGGCACTGTCCAGGATTCTTTAGAACATAAAAACATGTCAATTTTAAGAAATAAGTACCAGTTGCTGTGTATGATAGAATCATTTTTTAAAAAGATTTATTTTTTTAAAAAGGTTTTTAAAAAAGGTTTTTAAAATCCAGCCTATACCTTTATATCTATTTTTCACAAGATCAGTTAAAATGGATTAATTTACTATTTAATCTACCATTTTCTTAAATTATGTGGGTTACACTCCATATCCTAAAATTAGAGCGTAGCGGGCAGAAGGCATTTATCATCCAAATATATGTAGGCCTCTAGTTTTTTTTACAGTAACAACATTGATTTTCCTAGAAAATAATTTCCCTCAAAACAATAAGAGCTGTCTGCATATTTTGGTGTTTTCCTGAATTTAAAGTGCCTTGACTGATGTAATAGAGTAACAGTATAACAGAGTTGGAAGGGACCTTAGAGGTCTTCTAGTCCAACCCCCTGCTCAAGCAGGAAACCCTATAATCTTTCAAACAAATTGCTGTCCAATTTCTTCTTAAAAACCTCCAATGATGGAATACTGACAACTTCTGAAGGCAAGTCGTTCCACTGATTAATTGTTCTGTCAGGAAATTTCTCCTTAGTTCTAGGTTGGTTCTCTCCTTAATTAGTTTTCATCCATTGCTTCTTGTTCTGCCTTCAGATGCTTTGACCTCCTGCTTCTTTGTGGCAGCCCCTCAAATATGGAAGACTGATATCATGTAACCCCTTCTTTTCATTAAACTAGACATATCCAATTTCTGTAAC
This sequence comes from Thamnophis sirtalis, assembly GCF_051295495.1. Taxonomy (NCBI): domain Eukaryota; kingdom Metazoa; phylum Chordata; class Lepidosauria; order Squamata; family Natricidae; genus Thamnophis; species Thamnophis sirtalis. The sequence continues at coordinate 143,218,666 of NW_028261382.1, forward strand.
CGTTGTTCCAGTGGTGGGATTCAGCCAGTTCGCACCTATCCAGGAGAACTGATTGTTAACTTTCTAAGCAGTTTGGAGAAGCTCTTGGAAGAAATCTCCTTTTGTTTTTTTCCCCCACTTTACAGGGCTAATCCTGTAAGGAAGGCAGGAAGGAAACATTCTGGTATTGTTTCTAGCCTAATCTTTATTGCCCTCCTTACAGAAACTTTCTCTCCTGTTAACCCTTTATTACATTGTAACAGCTAAGGAAAAGCGCCCATCGACATGAGTGATGTTGAGTTGGCCACATCTACCCAGTCACATGACCACCGAGCCACGCCTACCCAGCTGGTCATTAGGGCAGAGAACCAGTTGTTAAAGTATTTGAATCCCACCACTTCGTTGTTCATATATATATAAGGATATTTTTTATGATTCTGTGATTTATCTAATTATATAAAACAATATAGAATAACATACCTGTAAATTTTAAAAAGCTAATAAAATAAAACAATTGTGATTTGGGGAGAGATTTTGAATAAAATATTCATTTAAATGGATTCAGAAAGACTAACAATTAAACTGAAGTTATTCTGAAATCTTGGTGAATTCCATAATATAAAAAGTAAAGAGGAAACTCTGTAACTGTCCTTACATAACCCCACAGCCTTGAATAATGCCCCTTTTATTCAAAGCATCATGATCACTGCCTGCTTCATAGCACGAAAAGTTTATAATGAATTGTAATATTGAAAAGTTGAAATTTCTGTTCAATTTTATAAAACTGAATGTATATTTCAGATAATTCAACAATATTTATTTTAAAAAGGAACTCAAGAAAAGAGATGATACTTCCCAACTATATGTTGCTGTCAAGTCTTTTACAAAGGCAACATTTCATGACCAACTTTAATTACTACACTACAAAATTATTAGCAGCTCAAAATAAAAATATGATATGATATATATGACATAATATAATAAGATAATAAAAATGTTGGAAAGTTTAATCTTTCAGAGATTTATGATTTATGTATAAGTCATGTTATTCAGGAAATGTGGCTAAATATAGCATAATTACCCCCTCTCATTCCCCCCCCCCATTCTGAATGGTTCTGAAGGTAGAACGCTCTATGTACAGATAGTCCTTGGGTTGTGAGAGAAATTGGGACTATATAATTGGTAGCAAATGTCAAAACCATCTGAATCATCAATTTAACCCTCCTATAGACTCTGTGACATATTCCACAATCCGTGTTCTCTGGCATAACCAAATCTTCAAAGTTGTATGAGAGGCCACCAGAGTTGGAACGAACTCTAATATCCACTGTGTCAGATGTTTGACAACCACTATTTGAATTACTGATGTTCATATAAGTATTCACAAATATCTGCCCAGTAGCAATTTGTTATAGCGGCACACAAAAATGGATGAAACACACAATCCAGTAGAAATCATACTGCTTTTGCAAAGAAAATGTAAACTATCTTTGTATATATTGTTATCTAACAATTATTTTCTTCTACTTTTCCAATTTTTCTAGGATCTGCTGATAGAGAATTTATCTTAGCTTGAAGTGAACATTTGTTCACACCAAACTATTCCCCCCATATTAGGAGCCAGATTTGGCGAAGAGGTATGATCTACAATTTGAAAAATTGTACATGCTGACTCTAATTTTGTGACTGTGTTGTTATCTTGTTGAGTTTTGGAGTTTTATGTATGTTTTTAATACAAGATTTAATTTAGCACGTCAAACAGACTAACCTGGAAACTGAAAAGTGGCACTTTAAAAAATGATTTAAAACATTTTGACATTCTCAATAGGTTTAGGAAGAACAGCTGAAAGCTTAAAGGAACATCGTATGGTGAACTAAGAGCCATATACTTGCATGAAATGTAAATGAACTGATTCATCTTTGGGGGATTTCCCTCTCTCTTACCTAATCTCTTCCAGGATACCGTGCTCACAAGGAATTCTTCTCATTTAGCCAGTTACAATACTCTGAAGAAGGCAAGTGGCCAAATAGCAAACACAATGAGTACATGAGTATTTAAGAAAATTCACAAAAAAAGCATTCAATTTCATGTGAGGAATACTTTTCATCGCAACTGTAATTTGAAACCTGCTTTATAAAAGAAGGCTTTAGAACAGAAATATTGTTCCTTACCAGCAAATCTACTAATTATTGAGGAAGTAAGGCCAACCTGTCAACAAAATACAAACATTTATCTCACAATAAATGGGTGCAGCAAACCTACAAAATATGAGAAGTAAGAAATGGGACAAGTCAAAGTCATTACTAAAGAAGACTACATGAATAAAATCAAATACTGGAACTAGAGAGGACTAGAACCAAGAAAAGTCTTAGCCTAAATAGATGAAAACAAAGTGATTAGCTTCCACTCTTTATCCAAAAATTAAAAGGTAGTATAAATATCAATAGTTTTGCTGAATAACTTTAAAAAAGAAATCTTTAATGCATTTGTTAAACTACTTCCTTTTTTTTCTACAACCACCCAAGGCCTTTCACATTAATTTAATATATATATAAAATAAGAATAAAGATAATATGTAAAAATCAAAATTAATATCATTAACATTATTTATTTATTTAATTTATTTGCCGCCCATGTTATAGTGAACAAGTAACGATTTTAATTAACAGTTAAAAACTAGATTATTTTTAAACTATTTTCTTAGAATAGGTATCATTCACCCCTCCATAGGTAGTATATTTAATGACCCAGAAACAATACATGACAAACCCTTTTTAAATATTGCAGATAAATGAATTTCTGGTAGCAACAAAGGAATCTTTAATGATATAAGCTTTAGGTCAATAATATTGGGCAATATATACCCCATATTAACCCTATTTTAATTAAGCTAAATACGCATAATTGAAGTAAGCTTCAATTATGCATAAGTTTCTTCCATACATATTAATATTCTCCCATTCCCCCATCTTGTTTTCAGGCCAGGAACTCTTTTCATAAACACTTTATCAAACCTGTTGTTTGGGGGGGGGGGGGGAGGTAGTATATACAGTAAACAATGCCCAGAGGAAAAGTACACCTTGGATTCAATCTAAATGACATATCTCTGTGAAGGATTCCTGTTCTGAGATTTTAAGAGTTTCATTTCAGTTTCTTGAACCTAAATTTCCTTGAAAAATTTCCCCATCGTCCTGAAACATATCAAGAGCAATATCTCTCCGTAAAAAAGATCCAAAATCCCATACGGATAAAATATTGGAGTATGAATCAGACCTAACTGGAAGAATAATTTGAAAGGATGTCTAGAAAAAATCAGTAAGATGATCTCATTTTTCCTTAAACTATGATAATCTGAATGAGCCTCAAGTGGAACATTCAGACTAAAGTACTGGGGAAAGCCTAAACTGAAAGCCTTTCTGTTTAGAATTTGGGGTATGGAAGAATCTCTCCAACATTTCTTAGTTTGTTACTTCTCTCTACTGAATTACCTTGACTAAAAGAAGAAAACAACATAGTCAAACAAACGAACAAACTAAACCTGGAGAACATCACAAAATCTGAAAATAGAAGTAGAACTGTGACAAAAGAAAGCAAAGATTGTACCAATTGTAATGGGTGCCTTGAGTACAGTTTCAAATATCTGGAGCATCAATTGAACAGCATCAGCATTGATAAATTTACCATCAATTGCAATCGCAAAATGCAGCTTTATGTTGAATAGCTTACACCCTATGATTATATTTTTAATATTGTTAAATAACTGCCTACCCCAGATCCTTAAAAGGTCTAAACAAGTGAACAATATGTGAAATCGAGTCTAAAAATCCTGCTGTGCAACCAACAATAATAAAATGCAGAAGAGGTCTGCATTGCTTTGTTTCCAAATATTGCAATGTCTATTATCCAGACTTTTTTGTATTAACAACTATTAAGTTTAGGTATTGTGCAGCAGATACTTGTCTATATGAATTCTACAGTCAGCACTTCAGCTTCTTCTGGTCTTCTTATCAAGGCCTTTTAGTTCTGCTTGAGTCCAGTCTACTATTCCACCTGTGTATCTATAACAACTTGAAATGCCTAGGTGATAATTGCCTTGGTGGTATTTCCTCCACTGAGTTTGGTCTGTAAGATCTTCACTTTCATGATGTATTCACTTTCTAGTCTTCTTTACTTCAGTGTGCTTGATACTGTCTTCTTGAAGGATGCCCAGTGTTTGTCTTCATCCAGACTTTTGATATTGTTTCCTTCAGTTTTCAAACTTTTCCCTGTGATGACAGCGAGGATGGCACATTTGTCTACCTAAAGTAAGGCCCCCAACCCTGCAGGATTTTAGAAAGATATTTAAGACTAGGATCTTAACCCAGTGCTCCTATCAGGTGGGATACAACACAGTTTTATTCCAATCACCATTTAATTGTTATATGTTATTTTAGTGAAGTGTTCCATGCACCTCTGGCATATAGTCATGCTGGCCACATGACCACAGAAATTGTCTTCAGACAAGAAACCTAGATGATCACTGTCCCCTAAAACATGGCTGACAGGGAAACCTTTACCTTTTACTGGTTTTTTTCTTTTGTATTTTTAACTAACAGCTATGTATGTTACCTAGTCACAATGTTAGTTGAGCAGTCATAAAATGTTATAAATAAATAAATAAATAAATAAATAAATAAATAAATAAATAAATAAATAAAACTCTTTATCAGGAAAAAACATGAACTATACTTATTCAAGGAGCAAGTTTATATCAGAAGAAGAAAAGTGTCGTCTTTTTTTCAACCAAAAAATAGACTTCCAAGTCCATATAAGATATCCTGCTGAAATTGATCGACAGTGGATGCTATGAAACTACCACAGTTCAAATAAAACCGTTAAATGAAATTTCAACTTTCCATTATTAAGTATTTTCTCATGATCAAAAATAATGTGCTTGAAAATGGAAACATCTGGAAGAAATACATGTTTTTTAATCTTTAAAAAACATTAAAAGAAATTAGCATGCACTTTAAATATGAAATAATTCCTATTTCATAAGAATTTTACTATTTGATGTAAAACATTTAACAAAAAGAAATGAGTGAAAAGTTATATAGACAAAAAGGATGGAATTTGTTTGGGAATAAATTCAAGGATTAAATTAAAAGAATCAAGTTCATTCAATGGTTCAATATGGAAGGTTTAACCAAATTCCTTAACCTGAACATATTTGTGGGACACAACAGCACATATTGCATATTGTTTGAATATAAATTGTATTGTAAAAAGAAATCAGTGTCTTGGTTCATACATTAAACAACACCCAATTGGTATTCACATTTAGAACAATGGATTTTACATGTGAACAGAATGCGAATATGACATATTGTATGGCCTTTTACTTGAATAAAATAGAACAAATGAGAACTGCATATGTATATCTGACTCTAATACATTGGAGGAATGATACAGAAATACTATTTCTATTTTCTTTTAGTTTATTCTTCTATTCTTTTTTTAATATGGTCTTATTATTGCCTTGTATTTGTATTCTGACATAGCTTCACGGCTAATCAAAATATCATCTTCTTCATCTTCTTCAAGCTGGAAAATGTAGAAAGAGAGGAAGTAGAAACAATAGTTTTTCTCCTACAAATAATAGGATTGAAGGAGGGAAACAACTGGATACAGATAATCCTTTAAATTAAAATATAATTAGAAAGGGGGAGATCACTCATACCTTTATGGAACTGTAATGTATGATAGAAAAGCAAAAAATTGAGATATTCTATAGTTCGTGACTGTAATATAAATTAGCAAGTCTTTGTAGTTAAAGAAAATCACTGGCACAAATGAACATATTACTTGAGATTTTTTGCAAAATAAACGTGATACAGGGCAAAAACTTGCTAGATTGGAATGTTCCTGCTCATCCTGGCTTTGCTCTTCTAAGTACAACTGGAATGTTATACATTTCTAAACTTTGCCTCTCAGCAAAGCCTAGATTATTTTATGATTATATTGTGACTATTCACTACCTCAATTAAAAATCAGTTATTTGGCCTTTATTTTAAAATTCAATCTTGGATGTTCTTTAACTACAGACTGTACCCATTACAGAAAGTTGAAATATCTAAACATGATTTTTGACATTTGGTTTATGAATTTTGCTCCTCCTCTCTGAACAAATTCCAAGCTCTACACAAAACAGCATGTTCTTTCTACATTCAATATATTGCATTCTCTTGCAAAGAATGCAGAGTGACAAAGCAGAAAATCCTTTGAACCAGAAGCTTTATATAGAAGCTAACTATATAAATACAGACTAACTTTGTATACTTTTGAATGACTGCTATTCTTACCATTTATATAATAACCTGATATACATTATTAAGTTTTCTGTATAGTCCTACTGAAGAACATTTTCTCCTTTTAAGAGATTCACAAATATTATCCGTTTCTACTTAGCAACTATTCTGTGAAGTCCAAGAAACATTTTAATTTTAGAAAAAGCAAATCTGCTAAGTTTCAAGGCTTTTCTGAAGGCTAAAGGAGAGGAAACAGATCTCACTTCCATTTCCGCTCTAGCAAGATGTTCCAAGGGCATGGCAGAAAAGGCTTTTCTCCTGGATCCCACCAGCTGAAATTCCTTAGGGAATTTGTGATGGGATCCACAATAGGGATGGGATCCCTTGTGATAGCATTAGTGGGGCAGGCCAATTGCCCTGGGGAAATAAGATTCTGCAAATATCCTCGACCCATGCCACAGACGGCTTTAAAAGTGCTAACCAACCTGCAGCTCACATAACTGGTGTTACATATGCCATCGTAGGGCCTCCAAAACTATCTGCACTGGTGCATTCTGGACCCACTGTAGCTTCTGAATACTCTTCAATGGTAGCTCCAGGTATAGTGTGTTGCAATAATCCAAACAGGAGATGATCAGTGAGGCAGAAAGGGCCTCAAAATTCAGAAAAGGGTGCAGTTGGTGCACAACATGGTTGTACAAAGGCTCTCCATGACTTCCACGTGCTCTTTAAGCAGGAATCGTGAATATAGTTGCATAATGGGTCTGTCTGGGGTAGTGTAACATCACCAAGAACTAAAGAAGATAAACTTCTGGCTCCCAAGGCTCTGCATACCCACAGTCCACCTCACCAGGATTCATCTGAAGCCTTCTGTCCCTCATCCAGGTCCCCCTGGTCTCCAGGCATCACAAAAGGGTAACAATAGCATCACTAGGGTCACAAGGGATGGAGATGTAAAATTGAGTAATAGTAGCATATTGATGGTATCTCATCCCATGGTGTCAGATGATCTCAACAGTGGTATTTCATGTAGCTGTTAAAAAGGAGCCCAGAGAACACTGAGCCCTGAGATACTCTATAAAGTAGCTGCAGCAGACTGGACCTCTTGCACACTAGCATTACCCCCATCCCTAGATGGGAAGGTGGGAAACTGGACAAAAATTGCCCAGTAAAATGGGGTCTAATGATGGATTCATATGTAGGGGGAAGACCCTGGCCTCATTAAAGGGTGAAGCTTTGGAAGCTTTCAATAATCATAAGGGACAAGGATCTAAGCAGCAAGTAGTTGTGCTAACAATTCTAAGGACCCTGTCTACTTCCTTAGGTCTAACAAGATTCAGTTGCTTCCAGGTAACAGGGTCTATTTCCCAGACATATCTAATGGACTTACATAATGCTTAAGACTCAAACTGAGAGAGAATCTGACCAATTTTATCTACCAGGTTTTGCACAAATTCCACTGCACGGCCCTGAGGATGATTATCTGAGCCCTCCTTTCCATGGATGGACTGGATGACCTTCAACAAGGCTGTCAGGAACACTCTATGAATGCAATAATTGTGCAGAAAAAATGATGTTTTTCTGCTCTTACTGCCACAATGTAGGGCTTAATCACAACTTGTGTTCAGTCAGATCCATTCTTTGTTTTCCTCCAGCGGGCCTAGCAATGATTAGGCCATTGCAGCTAACAGACCAGTTTTCAGCAGGCAATGAACTGGATCCAAGGATAAAAATAATTCATTAAAATCAAATAGATTTAATTTAATTTAACTTCAGTCTCATTAATTTCAGAGGATCTAACCATCTTTAAACCATTTTAAAAAGAATATGCTTTCTGAACATTTGGTCCATTTCTTCTGTTTGCTTTCTGCTTTGTGTGTGAATGAGAATGTGAACAAGAAATTATATTCTGTTTCATAACAATTATAAACTATATTATTATATAACTGTATATTATATAGATTGATAATATTCAACAATCCATTCCATAATTACATGTGTAATTTTAACTACATATTTTAAAAACTGTAACCAACAATCTAATAATGGAGATCAGGCCTCTTCTTGAAAATTGAATCCCTCATAAAAGCTCAGTTTCTACTCAATAAAGCAACATTTCTTTTCTTTCAACAATAGTGGCCAAATATTTGTGCTCATTTGAAATTATCACTAAACATATCAGAGTGGGTTTTGGAACAACACACAAGATGAAATTCAAACCAAACATTAGATAGGGACTCCTAAATATATGTTCCTGAGTTTTATGTGTGCATTTGCAAAGTATGCCTGGGTAAACACTCCAGTAGAAGAACAAACTATTAAAAACCCTCCGACTTAAAAAAAAATCCAAAGGCTGAGGCTTTATTCATCTGTCCTCGGGAGTTAAAAGTCCCATTATTTTCAGTGTGGCACACTTCAAATTACATCTGAATAGGATTCCATGCGACCCTTGTTATTGACAGCTCTTTTTCTATTTTAGAATCTTTATGCTTTTGGAAATACCGAGTAATAAAGTACTAACTCCTCACCACACATTATATAAAATACAGTATAGGATAATATTTTATAGTATACTTTTTTTTAAAGAACAAGCCAGTTTTTGAAATGTATAAACCACAAACAAGTAGATAATACAATTCCATGTAATTTTAATGGAATATCAATAACTGCTTGTTTAAAGCCACTGTTAAATAAGGTTTATAGTCAAGACATCATTGACAGAGCCTTAGAAAATGCCTGAGGAAAAACAGCAAAGACCAATAATTTCAGCAAAACAGCTTGCTTTCCAAATGCTAAAAATAGATAAAGAAAATATCTCACAAACTGTGAAATGTTGGTCAGCAATCATTTTATGCTAAGTAACATAGCCTCCCCACTACCTTGCTAAAAATAAAACTGTATGTATTGCAATACTTTTCACTTGCTTCAGCCAAGAACTCCAAAACCTCCCTGAAACTAACCTCAGTTGGATCACTTGCTTGTGTACTATGAGTCAGCACTTCTCAACATTTCTGGAAATTCCTCAGTGTAAACTCCTCCCATATAGCAGGAAACTGCACATTCAACTCAGCATATACCAGGAAATACATACAGTTATGAGCATTTCACCGGAGTAACATAAGCATTCAATTTAGTTTTTGGAAAGCTACCAACCCCACAGTTTTCAGCCATTCTCTTTCGTGCAGAAATGCAATGCTACAGTGAATAAAGAAAAATAACAGGAATGCCTTCTGTTCGTCACTAAATGCTGCTTAGAACAGTATCAGATTACAGAACAATTAGAATTCTGACAGATATCCTTAAATCTAATATATAAGGTTAACAATTAAATATGATACTGTCAATTCCTAAGAAATATAGTGACTGGAAACAGTTTCTACATTAACTATTTCATATTCAAAATAATCACATGGATAAATAAGTTAAACATGTGAAGTATAATTAAAGTAAGGTAAAATGGACAAACTCAGGGGTAAGTGAAACCAAGATAAAACCACTAAAAGTGAAATATCTAAAAGAACACAAAACTGTTCATAAAATCTCAAATAAAAAAGTTTTCATCCAGCACCAACAAAGCATAATATAGAACCTAGGCAAGGTTCTCTGAAGAGGTTATTCTATAAAAGAGATAACAGCTCTCAAATGATCTTCCTTTTGTAGCATCATATTTGAAGAGGATTTCGGAAGAAAATGGTTGATGACTATGGTGCAATAAATGAATATGAGAAAAGGTAATCTGCCCCAAGCAATTTATTGTATTTATTATTCAGATTACATCCTGCCTCTATTTTGTACAACCCAAGGCAGTGCACATAATGTTCCATTATCCTATTTTACCCATAACAGCAATCCTGTTAGGAGGGCTAGGCTAAGAAAAAGTAGTTGACCCAAAGTCACCTAGCCAGGTTTCATGGTTAACGGAGAACTAGCACAAGAACATCTTAACCTCTACACCAAACTTGCCTAAACAAGCAATAAAAGTTAAAATGAATCCTCTCAATAGAACCATTGCAATCATGCAAAATTATATGTTCCGTTCTTCACACTATGTTTATTAAGAGTTCCACCCGAATACTACTGAGAAACAGGCCAAATGAAGAGCTCAACTGCCATATAGTGATCAATTACTTTGGTAAAGAAGAGAAATTCTGACTCTTTTGTTGTAGAGGAGAAACGTATCACCAGTGTTGTCTGCTAACTGCGGAAAAGTGGAACAAGGATGAAAAGCTTTAGGACAATAGAAAGGAACCTAGAGAAGCAGCAGCATTAGAAGGCAACACCAGTAACCAGAAGAAAGACTGAAATGAAGTGGGAAGCAGGGATGATATAGTAGCGTAGCACATTGTAGTCTTCTGTAAGGTAAGAAAAGAGAGACAGAGAAAAATAGGCAGCCCTTCCTCTACATTAAGAGCCAGCTGGAAGCAAGTGACAGTAACTGCAAGGCAGCTAGGCAGCAGGCCTCTGACAGTCTCAAAGATTGATGCTGGAACAGGTGAAGACGCCAGGTACTAGTAGCAGAAGACAGCTGCAATTGAATGGCAACTCAGCAGAACATCTACTAAGACTTTCTCAGAAAGTCTAGAAATATACAAAAGGAGTATCAATGATGGCTGGAACAAACAAGAAAAAGAAATGTCAAAGTCAGGAGACGACAGAATTCCAGTACTTTGATGGAGACAACTGAAATAAACCAAGACGACCAAGCAGAAGCAATTATAGCAGACTGCCTCCACTTGGCCAGCTGGCAGTAGATCCTTGTTTTATCTAAACTGATAAGGCCATTTAAATAACCAAGACCACCTGTGTCCAATAAAAACAATAATACTTAGTCACAGCAGCTACCGAGTTTATAAAACTGTTATTTTGAGGGGAGTACAAAATCATCCAAAGAGACCATCTTCCTACAAATAGTTTCCTATGTCTGGATTGCTTCTTGGTTTATTGGCATTTCACAATACCGAACAGTGTAGTACTATTAACACAGGTAACCTGCACAATACTCTGGAGAATTTTCCATAGGATGTTCCCAAGTCATGGAACTAACACAACATTTGGACAATCTCAAATAGCAAAAGGCACAGAAAACAGAATTATCCTACAATATAGTATGATAGAATAAAAAGCAACAACAATGCCTACATGATGCTCAATCCTTTCTAGTCATTTTGCATAAAAATGGTCTCTTTACCATTTTTCATAATGTAAATATAAATAAATGTATAATACAAAACTAAACCTTAACTGCCATAAATGAACAGATATTCAAGTGTTTCCAAAATTCAAACTCTTTTCAGAATTTCAACATTCAGTTTATGCTAACAACATTTTCAGTCCAAGTTCTTAAATAGAATACTTTCTGTGTTACTGTTAAACATGGATTGTAACCATGCTTAATGCATTTTAAGTAACAATATTGGTGTCATTTAAAAGACCTTTAGCTTGAGATCCTTATTCACTAGACATAGCAACATGATCACATAATGAGAAAGAAGATAGTAGTATCTGTAATTTGGAAGAAAACAGAGCTGATCCCATCAACATACCTCTTTAGATCAAAACAAGCAAAAACAAACAATGGGATACATAATCTCCACTCAAGCAGAATGTATAGATCTTGCATTCTATATGCTAGAGACAGATTCCTAGCCTTCACCTGCCCAATATAAACTTTACAGCAACTCTGACAAATGGCAAGACTCTTAAAAAGTGTTCTCTGTAGTGAACATTCAATATTTGTTCTATAATAAGCAGCACTGCTGACAGCTAATGTAGTCTTAACCATACATGCTGTTTCACAGGATGAATTACATATAGTATTTATTATTCTATTTATTTCTCACTTTTCTGCTCTTCAACTTTGCAAATAAATAGAACTATAATACTATGAATATCTACCATTTCAGCTGCACAGGCATGTGTATATCTTTTTAGGGCATCATAAATATATTATTTAACAGAAATAAATATTATGTTTGTGTATATGTGCTTTTATAGGGAAACAGAATCACTCATGCTGGTTGTTTAATATTATCTTCAACTTCTGCACTAAGTAGCTTTTTCTTTTCAATTGTGCTCTAAAAAGAAAAGCTCTGTAACAAACCTGTTTTTCTGAACTTTTTAAAATTCTCACTACAGATCAATAAGATTAAAAAGCGGCATACAGCCAAATACTCCAAACATTATAGTCATTAATAGATGCATTTAACATGTATGCAGCTTTTAAATGCAAGGCGTCTGGTTCTAATTTCAATTCTGGCTTTCAATAAAAGTAACTCCTCCACAATACTTGTATTATAAGCTGTTCTCTGCCTCCCCCTCTTCCAATATTTTCCTCCTTTGTGGAAGAAGTTGTTCCTTCCTTCTTGCTGGAAGTCACCTGACCACTGCCAGGAAGAGGAATGCAAAACATTCCCAGGAGCAGTTCCTGACGTCAGCAGAGCTTTTCCCCTCCCAATGTTCAGAACTGTCTGGAAATTCCAGACTCCAGAAGAACTAATTGAATGCGATAGCAGCTGTAGCCTGTACTGAATCATATTAATCTGCTTCATGCAAGCTACCCCAAACAATCATAAGACTGATGATTTTTTTTCATGGAAATAACATACACCATAAGTACAACTATTATTTTTGCAAGTATAATTGTACTTAATTTTATAATTAACTTAAGCAACTGCTCTAACAAAATTAAATATATACATTTCATTTCTATTCCTTCTTTATAAGAGGAGGAATAGAAAGGCAAGGAAGAATATTTATAAATAAGACAGCCAGACTTCCTCAAGCAGCTTTATATAATCCATAGTTCTACATAGCTCAGACTTCAGGATATAAATTTCTTCTTCCCTTCCACAAAAAAAGTTTTTCGGTAACTGTATGTATATTCTGTTATGATTTTTTCCAGACTATAACTACTAGTTCTGAGTACAGAAATACATATGACCAAAGGACAGCAGCACATTGTTAGAATTTAGTGATTAACAGTATGGTCTAAATCACAAGTACCAATAATATATTCCCAGAAAGTATTGCAAATCAAGATTGTTGGTCTTGGAATTGATCATATATCAAGGATTAATAGGATCCCTACTTTCTTTTGTAAATGTTGACTGTGAAACAAAGATAAGACAGAATGTGATTATTAAAGTATGTCCCCAAGTAATCCTATGTTTCCCGAGAAGGAATTTATTACAGGCAGTCTTTAGTCTACACGCATTTGTTCTGCAACTTTTCAAAGTTTTCAGCACTGCTGAAAAAATGGACATACAACAAGCCCCCGAAATTCCAGCTATCACAGTACCCCAATGGACATGTGATCAGAATCTGGATGCTTGAATGGCCAGCTCATGATTACTTCCTCCAAAGTAATGAGGAAGCTTGCAGGGAAGATTGCTAGTCATTTCTGTAAATTGCTCCTGCCTGAGCACTTCCCCACACCTATGCACAGCTTTTTACTGGTCTCCTAAGTCTTTTGAAATTTGCAGTCTGTGTTGAGTCTGCAAAATCCTTCCTTGACTTGTGCATAAAACTCACATTAGCCTTCCTAAGATTCCCCTCATACATACCCACAATAGCACCACACTCCTTACCTGGGACAACTGCCACTTCACACTTAACAACCTGCATATCTTGGGATTATGACAGCAACTGGGATTGCTGGGATAGCAATCACTAAGCGATGTGGTCACATGACATTACGCATTACCATGATGGCACAGTGGTTAGAATGCAGTACTGCAGGCTACTTCTACTGCTAGCAGTTTGGCAGTTCGAACTCCCTAAGGTGTCATGTGGGGTGCATCTTCAAACAACTTCATCAAGCTGGTATGCAGAACGGTTGGCCTTGACCAAGTCGAAACATCAGCCACCAGCATGCACAGAAGATGGTGAGAACAAGACTCCTCCAGTACAATATAATCCCCTTCCCTAATACCATGCACGCCCCCCCCCCAAGGTTCCTATGGCAGAAGATAGCAAGCAAGCATAATGAGCAAAACAGAAGCTGACATCCAGCCCTCCTTCAGAAAGAGATATCACCCCTGCAGGAAAAGAGAGAGGGAAAACAATACAAAATAACAACATAGTATATACATCTATCATAAAATCAAAGCTTATCAGGATAGCTGGTGTAGAACTTCTGCAAAAGTCTGGGAGCCCTAACATGAGATTTGTCAACCCTTTCAGCCTGGGAAGGGGGAAAATGTTTCCAGGAGACCAAATACTGAATGTGATCTCTATGTTTTCTGGAGTCCAAGTTTTCTTTAACTTCAAAATGTTGTTCTCCCTCAATAAGAATAGGGACTTGAGGTGAAGGTTGAGGTGGACGAAACGAAGAGGTGTGCTCCAGTTTTAACAGGTTCACATGAAACACAGGATAAATTCTGCTAAGGTTCTTCAGCAACTCCAATTTCACCGATACAGGATTTATGATTTTCACAAAGGGGAACGGACCTACGTATTTTGGACCCAACTTCTTTGATTTTTGTGTGGTTTGCAGGAACTTAGTGGACAAAAACACCCTATCCCCAACTCTGTACTCTTTTGGCTTTGTCTTTTTTTTATCCGCTTGTTTTTTGTGAGCTTCGTGAGCAGCATCTAATGCTTTGTGGGTCATGGGCCAAAAGTGCCGAAGTTGATCACTCCATTCAGATATGGATAAAATTTGTGGTTTCTCCTGAGGCAATTCAGGAATCGGTACAAAGTCCCGAACAAACACTACTTTAAAAGGGATCATGCCAATACTGCTGTGAACAGAATTATTGTACGCCACCTCTGCATGTGGTAACAGTTCCGCCCAATTATCCTGTTGATAATTGATGAAACATCGGAGGTAGTGCTCCAAAACCGAGTTAGTCCGTTCACAAGCTCCGTTAGTCTGAGGATGGTTAGCGGAGCTTAGCCCCTGGGCAGAGCCAATCAATTTCAGGAACTCTTTCCAAAAGAGGGAGGTGAATTGAACCCCCCTGTCTGAAATTATGCGTTCAGGGACACCATGTAACCTATATACACGTGAAATAAACATTTTTGCCAAAGACTTCTCTGACGGGATCTTGGAGCAAGGCACAAAATGAACCTTTTGGAAAACAAATTGGTGATAACCCAAATAACGGTATATCCCAGACTTTCTGGTAGTTCAACAATAAAGTCCATTGAGATCTCCTTCCATGGGGCTCCAGGACGGGTGACACTTTGGAGGATACCCTGGGGCTTTCCTGGTAGTCTTTTCGTGGCCTTACAGATGGGGCAACTGGCTATGTAGGACTCAATGTCTTTTTTCAATGAAGGCCACCAAAATTGCCTCTTAATCAAATGCAAAGTCTTTACAAATCCAAAATGGCCTGCCATTCTTGAATCATGGGCCTGTTGAAGAACGACAGGTTTCAGGTTAGCAGGAACATAAAGTTTAGCCCCCACCCAAGCCAGTCCATCTTTCATGGTGCATTCATCAGAATGTTTCCTGAACCAGTCATCGGATTCAAGACCCTCCTTGAGTTTGTTCATTAGGTCTGTATTCATATCCAAGTCAGCTGGGTTCTGGCTTCTAGTAACCATTGGGGCAGCCAGATTCTTAGCTGGGATGACTGGATGAACCACACTCAGTTTGGAGCTGTTGTACTGGGGAAGCCTGGAGAAGGCATCATCCATAACGTTCTCCCCTCTCGCCCAGGATGTATTTCAGGGTAAAGTTGAAACGGTTGAAGTGTTGTGCCCAACGCAGTTGTTTAGGTGACAGTTTACACGGTGTTTCCAAGGATTCTAAATTTTTATGATCAGTCCATACTTCAAAAGGGTGTTTTGCCCCCTCTAGGAAGTGTCGCCAGGTCATCAGAGCCTATCTGACAGCAAAAGCTTCCTTTTCCCATATGGCCCATCTCCTCTCTGTCTCTGTAAGCTTACATGAGGTGTAAGCGCATGGTTGCAATTTACCCTCAGCGTTTGTTTAAAGTAATACTCCTTCCACCGCCACATCACTGGCATCAGCCTGTACCACGAATAGCGCATCCATATCAGGGTGTTTCAAAACCGGTTCTGCTGCAAAGAGTTGCTTTAATTTCTCGAAAGCGGCTTGACACTCCATAGTCCAGTTCAGAGGCTTCCCTGGCTTTGGTTTTGTTTCTCCTTTAAATTTTAGAAGATTCGTAATGGGCAGAGCAATGCTAGCGAACGAGGGAATAAATTGACAACAAAAATTTGCAAATCCCAGAAAACTTTGCAATTGCTTGCGGGTGCGAGGAGATGCCCAATCAGTAATGGCCTTGACTTTTGCCAGGTCCATCTCGATGCCTTTGTGGAAGATACGGTATCCTATGTAATCAATCTTCTCCTGATGAAATTCACATTTAGATAATTTGGAGGACTGAGCGCACCAAAATCACGCGTTCCTCACATGTTTCCGTGTAGATAAGGATGTCATCGAGATAGACTAACAAGCCTTTGTACAAGTGCTCATGCAAAACTTCATTTATTAATTGCATGAAAACTGCTGGCTCCCCCTGCAGTCCAAACGGGAGTACTCTGAACTGGAAGCATCCGAAAGGGCAGTTGAAAGCAGTTTTCCATTCATCTCCCTCCTTAATTCTGACCCTGTAGTAGGCTTCTCTTAGGTCCAACTTCATGAAAATCTTCCCCTTCCCCAAGTGGGCCAACATATCCTTCATGAGTGGCAGGGGGAATACATTTTCCATGCAAATTCCATTAAGGTTTTTGTAATTCACACATAAATGAAAGAAGCCATCTTTTATTCTCTGAACAATACAGGTGCAGCCACCTGTGGCCTGGCTGGTTGTATGAAACCCCCTTTTAAATTTTTGTCAATAAACTTTCGCAATTCCTCCATTTCATGTGGTGTCATCAAGTAAATTTGGGGTTCAGGGAGCTTTTCCCCTGGGATGATCTCGATGCTGCAATCAGTAGCATGGTGGGGGGGGGGGCAATTTGTTGGAAGCCCTTTCACTGAAAACCTCCTTGAGGTCCCAATATTCTTTGAGGATTTTCTCTTCTTCTTTAATCTTGTTCTGCACAGCGGCAGCTAGGTTCGTTTCAGCATTGGCTGTGTGAGACGTCCTCCCCTTCCCCTCAAGGGGTTTAGTGGAACTAATGCGCAACCACCCTTTCCTCAAGTTCATGTAAGGGTTCCATTTCCGTAGCCACGGTAATCCCAGTATGAGGGGCCGATCCACCCCAGGTGCCACAATGAAACTCAAGGTTTCTTGGTGATCCCCCCTCCACATTTCTATTGGTTCGTTTACAAAATGGGCAGGGACACCCCAAGCGATTGACCCATCCAACTGGCAAAAGGCAATGGGTACTTTCAAAGTTCTCAGTCTTAAACTCATTTTCTCCACCACCTCTGGGCTGATTACACTTCAGGGGCATCCAGAGTCTAAAAGGGCCAGCATCTTCCCCTGGCTGTTGATGGCACTTTTAATTCCACTGGGATGGTCATGGGGCCTGATCAGGGACTCACTGAGTGGTTGTCATCTGAATCATGTTCACTTTCCCCACTGGAAGGAGGGTTCCTTCTCCTCCTGGCCTGGAGGAAGGACATCAGCACCTCCCACGCCTTCCAGGGCAGTTTCACAGCATCTCCCTAGCTGCCAGCCAGGTTCCTCCCCATCAGCCGGGGTCAGTTGCGGGCCGTGCCTAGTGAAGCAGCTGGGCTCCCAATGCCCCTCCTTTTCTGCTTTTGGTGCCTCCTCGGACCTCCCCCTCATATGCACAAACAGGTCATGGAAATCCTGTGTGTACCCAACCTCAGGCCTCTCCTCCTGGGTTAAAGGTATCATCCTGCTTTTCGCCTTTTGATTTAGGAGGGGGTCATCAAAACATTTCCTCAGGGCAGTCATAAACCCCTTGTAATCACTCAGCAGGGGGGAATCATCTTTACGCAAGGCTATCATCTAGGCAGCTGCTTTGCCTCCCAAAGCCATAGCAACACTTCTCACTTTGGCAACTTCCGATGAGAAAACTTCCCCATACTGTTGCAAGTAATCCCAAACCTGCTGTAAAAACCCTCTAGTTCTTTGGGATCTCCTCCGTAAATCACTCCAAGTGGAGGAATCTGAGGCATTTGGTGCCTTCGGGGGTTCCCCCCCCCGCCTTGGGGAAGCTCGTACCGCTGCTGCTGTGGCTGGGGCCCCTCCCTCTTGCTCAGCTCCAGCAGCTGTGCCCAGGTCTTCTGCTCCCCCCTCCGCCTGCTTGGCTAATTCACTCTCCCTTTCAGTGAGACTTACATGGACGCGCCGTCGTTCCCAAGCCTCCTGAAGAAGGTGTAAAGCATGGGTCATCATGAGATCCTCTCTTTCAGCTGCCTGCCAGTCATCCTTTGGTTTCTTGCTTAATGTCAAGCATGCCTCCTTCAATATCCAAGAAAGGAAAACCTCAACTCCATTTTAATAGAGATAAAGTATTTTTACTAGATATGAAGTGAAAACAGCTAAAGGAAAGCAAGATCTGAGCCAGAAAGGCGGGAACATATACATATCAAACGTTTACCCAGCACCCTCCCCCCAATTCCCCAACCCATTGTCCAATCTGCAACTCTCTAAGGTGTTGTGTGGGGTGCATCTTCAAACAGCCTCATCAAGTTGGTATGCAGAACGGTTGGCCATGACCAAGTCCAGACATCAGTCACCAGCATGCACAGAAGATGGTGAGAACAAGACTCCTCCAGTACAATATAATCCCCTTCCCTAACACCATGCACCCCCAATTCCCTCCCCCCCCCTGTTCCTAGGGCATCCGATAGCAAGCAAGCGTAGCAAGCAAAACAGAGGCTGACAGACACTTGATGCCCACAGGGCATCTTGATTCCTTCAGTTTTCAGTATGTTGCCTCTCTGGATGTTAAGAGTGGCACATCTGGCCAACCCAAACTCCACTGCAATATCTTGGCTGAATATGTGGACAGTGTTCAGCAGGAATTCTATTTCAGGGAGTGTTTTTCCATGCAGCTTCAGAGTTTACATATGTCGAAAGGGTGTGTGAAAATCTGGCAGATGTTTTTGATGTTTGATAACCATGGCCTGACTTGTTCAATATTGTTAAAAGAGGAATCAGAACAATAGCAAACAGTAGTAGTGAAAGTCAATCTCCTTGAAAGATTTATCTCTTAATATTAATTTGTCCCAAACTATTACCATTGACCAGCAATTGTGTCTTCCATTCTGCCATTGATTTTTTCATAAAGCTTCTGATATTTCTACTGATTCTTGCTTAGGCACTAGATTATCCAGTCATGTAATAGAGAATTAAATGCCTCCTTGTAATGAATCCAAAACTACATTCAAGTTGGTCTTCCTTTAACTGTGTTTTTTCAAAATCATCTTGTCAATTAGGATCCGAGGTCTTTTGTTCCTCTGCTACTTGGGCAGTTTCCTTTCTGTTCAGGTGGAAAAAGCTTGTTTTCAATGTTGGACTGCATCACTACCACACCTTTTAGCAATTTGAAAATTGTTGGTAAGCAGGTAATTGGCCTGTACTTGCCTGGTGCTGCCCTTTTTGTTGGATCTTTCATTCTGGTAGGTCTTGCCAGATATTAACCAATGTTTAATTTTACCTCCTTGCAGTATGTTATTAAATTGCTTGACATTGAGTGGGTACAGACCAATCAGATGTTTCAACAAAATATTATGCAGTTCATCTTCACCTGGTCTTGATATATTCATGATCTTCTTGCCCTTTTCTCCATCATTTATGCTGTTAAATTCTTTCATTACAAGAATATAACAACACTCAAAAATAATAGTTATGAGTAAAATAAGAGGGTTAAGAATGGTGAAATCTAAATGAAATACAATAGAAGGGGAAATAATATAAGGTGAGCGATATCGATTGATGATTGCTAATATAAAAAACAGGAAGTTCCTGTTCGCACTGTATTGCATAAATGTGGTGTACGTCTAATTTGTGCGTGTGTGTATTTTACATGTTTGTTAATAAAAATCTTTTTTTTAAAATTCTTTCATTACAGGTTTCTTTTTTACTCTTGTCCACATCCTTTATCCAAGCTACATTTCTGATATATTTCTTTGGATTGCCCTGTAGCTGTGCCCAGAACTGCCCTGTCTTTTCTTTATCATGTTGTGATCAATGTAGTGTCTCCTTTGATGGATTGGTAGAAACATTTCTGATTCAGCTGAAATTTGAGATACTGCCCATAATTATGCAATGCTGCTTATCTTGACTAGATATGTTATTTGCTGCATTATTATTATTTAAGTGCTTCCTTAGTGTTATTTCTAGGTGATACTTCTTGATCTGGTATTCTTTGGTTTTCTTGTTCTTCACCTTTTTTTGTTCTAGTTTGTTTTCACCTGAGCTTAGCAGGCTGATCTTCCATTTTGGTGGTGCACTGATTGGTTTTTTTTTTCTTTTTATATCCAAGGTATTCAGTTATAACTGCAGCCATGCTGACCATTAATTGGTTGTGTCTTGCAATGAGCTGCTGCTTATATTTCATATTATAGAGTATTGACATCTTTTAATGCTGGTGCTAGCTGTTTCATTGGAACAAACTTCAAGGTGGGCAATCTTATTCTGTTGTTTTTCTATTGGTTTATATGCCAAGTTATTCTTTGTTTCAATTCATTTTTTAAAAAATTGAAAGGCTTTGTTCTTATGAGAAGGTAGAGGAGAGCAGTCCCAGTTTGGGAATGAAATAATTCAATAGCTATGCTATTGCAAACTTCCCCTGGTTTGCCTCTATAGTCTAAGCTACTTCTGGCAATATTTTGATTTATCTGCCCTTTGCAGTTCTTCCAAGTCTGCTTCTGTGAATATTTTATTTTGTAAAATCAGTGTTGATCCACTAGTTTCCATTCTGTAATTTCTGATTTTGGAGTCCTTCGGGATTGGGCGGCATATAAATTTTATAAATAAAAAATAAATAAAACAGCTTAGACAGTCCATCCTTAACCCTGGGGGGTGAAAATGTACACCCCTCAGAGAGTATCCACAATTTGGGGGTCCTCCTGGATTCGCAGCTGAAACTGGAACATCATCTATCGGCTGTGACCAGGGGGGCCTTTGCCCGGGTTCGTCTGGTGCACCAATTGCGGCCCTATTTGGATCAGGAGGCACTTCAAACGGTTACTCACGCCCTTGTCACTTCAAGGCTGGATTATTGCAATGCGCTCTACATGGAGCTACCCTTGAAAAGCGTTCGGAGACTACAGTTAGTCCAGAATGTGGCTGCGCAAGCGATATTGGGTGCACCTAGGTACACCCACGTTACACCTGTCCTCCGCGAGCTGCACTGGCTACCAATTGGTCTCCGGATGCAATTCAAGGTGTTGGTTATTACCTTTAAAGCCCTACATGACTTAGGGCCAGGGTACCTTCGAGACCGCCTACTGCCACATACCTCCCAGCGGCCAGTAAGATCCCATAGATTGGGCCTCCTTCAGACGCCATCAGCCAGACAGTGTCAGCTGGCCGGCCCCCGGAGGAGAGCCTTTTCTGTGGCTGCTCCGACTCTTTGGAATCAGCTACCCCCAGAGATCCGGACCATACCCATTCTCATGGCCTTCAAGAAAGCTGTAAAAACTTGGCTGTTCCGGCAGGCCTGGGGCTGTTGACCTCACTGTTGAGGTCCAGCCCTGATTAGAATGAACATATGAGGTGTTGTTATTTTAAACCGTTTTTTTTTTTTTTTTGGTTATGTGTTCGTTATGTATCTTTTTTTTCTTTCTCTTTTTTGTAAGCCGCCCGGAGTCCTTCGGGATTGGGCGGCATATAAATTTTATAAATAAATAAATAATAAATAAATAAATAAATTTTATAACTAAATAAATGTTGTTCTTTCCAGAACTGATGCATTCTTTTCAAATAATATCTTTTCATTTGATTTGATTTGTAATAATAGATTATTCTTTGTTTCTTTGTGTATTTATGACAGGTAAACAACTTTTCTACACCTGCTTGGCCTGGTTGTGCTCAGCCAACAGTCCTGAGTTCTCTAGCCCATTTGTCATAGATGTCCAGGAACTCTAACACCAAGTATAGACTCCTGTTGTTGACCGAGGCGATGACTGATCTGGTATGTGTTACTGTAAATTACATTTTACCATACTGTTTATGGGAGAGACGCTCCTCATCCTGCTCCTCTAATGAGATTGTGTAGTATGGTCGAACCATGACTTTCATCTTCAAGCCCATAACCACATCAAGGTACTGCCTTCCTAGAGGTGGTACCATATCACGGGATGGGGCATTATTATTATTTTTTGTTATTATAGCTTGTTACACAGTCAAACCAGATATTTAGATTTGAGCTGGCATATTTATCAACCTATGAATCCTTTTTAAGGACCTGGGATAGGCAGATAATTGTTTGATGGTATGAAAGGTGCCACAGCATTATCATCATCATTATGTATGTAGATAATCTACAGTTAGATTTAGAATCTAAAACTGGTGGAAACTTGTTATTTGCACATTTTATGTATATATTTAGTTTATTCCAATGTATAAGCTATCCACCTCTAATGAAGTCTGAGCAGCATACAAAACTAGAAAAAAAGCCATAAAAACAAATAAAAACATTAAACCAAATGAACATCTTAAGACTTATACAATCCCTCAGGCAACAAAAGTCAAACAAGACAAGGACCCTAAACAAACATTAAGCCTGGGACTGAAGTCAGGTTTTCAGAGATTTCTGGAACTCTAGGACATAGTCTTTAATGCTTTCCTTTAACTGGGTAAGGGGAGACTGTTGTTAGGGTTTAGTTTTGGGGCTGTGACAGAGAAGACACACTTCCTTAGAGTGATGAAAATAACAAACTATGTTTAATACAGGTATCTAGAATTCATCCACTACACAGCCTGAAGAAATATTCACAATCCCTATCACATATGTGGCTTTCAAATGAACAGTATGCATGTGTATATATGTACACATGCATATTTTCTTATGCACATATACATTAAGGATCTAAATTGTAAATCTTGTGTACCTCCTAGAATTATCCACATGCTGCAGGTTCATATTTGCCTCCAGATTGTTTATTCAGAGAAATGCTACCAATTCATGTACATATGCATGAGTGGAGACATAAATGATGAAGCAGATGCCAATTTCTGGCTCTGCTCAGTCCTCTACTGGCTGTCCTCAATGTATGACCATAATTGAGCCCAAAATTTATGTTCCTAGTTGAGACAGTTGTTGAATTTTGCCCCGTGTTATGACCTTTCTTGCCATAGTTATTAAGTGAATCACTGCAGTTGATAAATTACTAACATGGATGTTAAGTGAATCTGACTTCCTCATTGACTTTGTTTGTCGAAAGGTCACAAAAGGTGATTATGTGACCAAAAGGTGGTCATACTTACCACATGGTCATAAATATGAACCAGATGCCAAGCGTCTGAATTTTGATCACATGACCATGGGGTTGCTGCAACAGTTTTAAATATGAAAAACAGTCATAAGTCCCTTTTCCTAGTGCCATTGTAACTTCAAACAGTCACTAAACAAATGTCATCCCAGCTCAGCACCACCATGAATGCATGCACACCTCCCACCAGCCAGCTGGTTTTTGGGTCTCTGCCATGCATGTGGGAGATGTGTGCGCATGTGCGAGGGGCAGAGTGCATGTGGGGGTCATGTGTGCATGTGCAGGGGCAGAGCACATGCAGGGGATCATGCGCACATGTGTGTGTGGGGGGTTTAACACACGCATTGCATTATGGGTGTGTGCGTGCTTTCAGCACACCATGCCAAAAAGTTTAGCCATCAATGCCCTATACCAATTACTGATATTCCTTAGACTACATTATTCCTTACTCTGATTTAGAATAATCTTTAAACTATTTATTTATTGTATGTAGAGTTTTACATAATAAAATACTCATTCTTATAATATGCTGCACATGTAAGGGTTATTGTGCCTTTCAGTTATTTTGAATTCCTAAGAAACAAACACCATTAACCTTTTTTTTTGATTCCCAGAAAAAATAATTAATCACAGATTTAACTTTTAAAAAAATCTGTTTATTCCATGCCATGCTTTTTTTTTCTTAATATGTATGGGTGAGTTGGGATTACAAAAGGAACACACGTAGATTTCATCTTTCATTTTATGTTATTTTAAAAGCATTGATTGTGTTATTATTCCTCCGATTCTATTTTTAACAGTAGTTTCAGTTATTGGATGGGGGGGGGGGCAATTTCTATTAGCCAAAGGAGCCAGCTTGCAGGAAGGAAGAATTGGAAAGGAATGCATAGTTAGGCTAAACTATTTATCACAGCAAAACTTTCCAAGAGTATCTTAAAGGAAAGAAAGTTGTTCAAATATGCCTCAAAATCCCATGACCCTCCTAAGCTCCATTTCCAGAGAGTTGTGGTCATGAAGTCATATCCAACATTCCCTGGTCCAAATTCGGTGAGAAATTTGATTCTTTTTAAATCATTAATGGAAGTTTCTGGAATGCAACTGCAAACTCACAGATTCCTTGAAATAAATATATTTAAATTAAGAAAACATAATTTATCAACCTGGATCATCACAATTTTAACTTCAGAAACAAAACGACATATTTCAGAGATTAACAGAGAAAGCTTAGAAAGTCCAAAATGGGAAAAAAAAGGAATAGAAACAAATTCCACACAAAACATGGTATTTTTGTTATATCTTGGTTTCTTATACACTGCCATACCTTAAATGTTTAGCTATTGAAAGAAATGCTAGTCTTAGGAGCAATCACAACTTTAAACATGACCGATATATGCCATACAGGTTCAAGCCAAACTCAACTCTTAGTTCATCGACATGCAGTTCATGACTGCAGCAGCTTGCCATGGAAGTCTTCCAAAGTATTTTATTGACTTGCATTCTAGTCTACAGTCCTCTTATTTCTTTATATTCTCCCATCCACATAGTAGCCACTATGGACCCATACTTTTTAATTTCTTAGCCCAGTCAAGTGCTGCCAGGATTTCAATCTTTTCAAATACCTAACAAATATCAATGCATCTGCTTCTTTTTTACCTACTAAACTGAAATTCTACTAAGAGATGTGATGCTAACTACCAGCTAGGCTACCAGCAGACCTAGACCAATGTATGGAAGACACAAGGATCAATAACTATTACTTGATGGTAGAGTGGCGGTCTCTGAAAGCCATCTACTGGGAAATAAGTAGGCGTCCTTATGCAAATATGCTAGTTACAATTCCTAATACAACTTTAGATAAAAAAAGTTTTGACTCAGCCCATATGGGTCATGTGGCCCAACCCCTGTAGTCCTTCGCCCACAGCCGCAAAAAATATGCAGCTGCCGATCTCTAAAAAGATTGACTATACTGTGCCATGCAGAATTTCCAACAGAATTGCATCTCTATCTTCATCACACTTAATTTCTCCTCCAAACATTTATTTTCCTTGTGCATTCAATGACTACTGAAGACAGACAACTACAGTACCTATTACCAAGTTATGATTTTTCTTCCCATATGTTGTTTAGTACAAAGTTAATATTTCAGATGAATAAATATTTAAACCTAAATTTTATGTGAAAGTAACTACTAAGCAGGTAAATATTTTATCAATGTAAACTTTTCACCATTGATTAAAAATAATTTGGAGACATTTCTATATTAAACAAATGTTAGATTAATTCTACCAAAGAATGTTAACAAAGAAATAAATTCAACCATTTTATTGAAGTAAGCAACCATTTTATTTGCAGATTTCTTTAATCTAATTTGTTTGGTAAGTGGACATTTTAAAACTAAAATAAAAGCAGATGTGTACTTCTAACACTAGAGTCTAATAGGATTCTGATGTTAAATTTATTGCTGTAATTTATTGTATTTTCAAACAAATTGCAAACCTTTTTATTATTATATGTTCTAGTGCTAATATCCCTTGCCAACTCTAAAGTTAAAGACAGAAATTGTTGGAATCAGTTTAGCAAAATCTGCTACCTTCCATGTTTGTTTTGTTTCAATTTATTTGATAAATTTGTTTTATTTCTAGGCTTATAAGGACTGTTTTTATCCAGATATTATATGTTTTACACATTCTTCAGATAATTCTTTATTCCTATAAACATGCAATTGATTTCCATGTACATAGGAATAATTGTTTTTTAATTACTATAGAAATATGACAAGTAAAATAAACAAAGTGATCAGTTGGGACAGCGTTTTTGTATTTGTGCACAAGCATTTCCATTGACTGTTAATAGAGATTGATTGAACTAGTATTATGATGGTAGCAAAAGCAAGAAATAAAATAATTCCATCATTATATCATTCCATTTGCATAACAGCTACTAAAAAGATTAGAATTATTCAAATACTTTCATACAACTATTTTATTATAGATGCACACTGGGAAAGTAAACTGAGTGAAGATCAACTTGACTGAAGTTGTGTATAAATGTATTATTTTTCATATATATATAGCAAGCAAAATGTTTTTTATTGGGGTTTTAGTTAATAAATGTTGGACTTATATATATTATCCCAAATGTAGGTCAAATTCCACTGTGTCTGAGATGTACAGAAATCAGGCCCCATTAGCCAACCATAATATATTTTATTAATTATTTTCTTTAAGAAAAAAATGTTACTGTATTTAAGAATGTTCAAAGGTCTTGTGTCAATTGGGTAAGGACCGTTTATAGATAATATTTGACTTACAACAGGTCATTTAACAACTGTTCATAGTTACAATGATGTATGCTTTATTGTCTGCAAAACATTTTCAACCAGTCTAAAATATCACACCACTCCCCCAGCAGCCAAATTACTGCATTTTGGGTGCTTGGCAACCTCTCTGTATTTATAACTGGTTGCCAAGCACCCCAAAAATTATGTAATTCTTAAAAAGGAGCCTCCTTAAAGATAGCAAGAAGAGCCCCCGCTTGCAGACTGGCAGAAGGCAGCCTTTGTAGAAAGGCCATGCCTTACTTTGCCTGGGTGCATCAGAAACTACAGAAAAACAGAAAAGTAAATTCTGAGGTGCTAGGCTCTAGAGCTGGCCAAGGGCTTCCACATATAGCTGGGTGGGGAGCGGGCTAAAGGCCTCTAGGTCAATGGAGGATTCAGATGCACTGGTACACCCTTGAGTTAATTGAGGGCACCTGGGCATAACTAGGTGGGAAGCAGACCAAAGCCATCCAGGGCTGCTGTAGCCTTGTGCATGCCGGAAAGCTCTGGAGCCTGCCAATGCCTCCTAGCCTGAAGAACATTTCTGATGCTGCTGTGCCCTGGGCCTCCCAGGACCTCCCCCAACTAGAGGCACCTCCACACTCTGCTTAATGACCTGTGCAATTGTTTAACAACCACAATTAGGTAAGCAGAGTGTATGGTCATTAAGCAAAGCAATCACATGACATCTCACTTAATGACCAATTTGCTCAACAACTGAGATTCTGGGTCTAATTATAGTTGTATGTTAAGGAATACTTATAGAAGAAAAGTTAATTTATTTTGATAATAAATAGGGCTGCCTTTTGGTACATTCAGCATAAGGGCAACAAAACCTCCAATCCTGTGGTGGAATCACAGGCTGAATGGGAGATGGGAGTCAAAAGGAGTGCCAGGATGGAATCACTCTGGAGAAAGAAGCATCATAGACCAGACTGGAAAACATTATCTGTTGGTTCCCATAGAAATGGAGACAGTCTCACTTTAAGGAGATTCTTATAATATAATTGATCAGCGATAAAGTAACTATTTTGACCTATTCATAGATTTCTGGTTGATTGCATCTGATTACTTCCCCAATAATCTTCTCACCTAAGCCAAGAATCTTTTTTTTTTCTTGTCAAATATTTATTTTATTTCTTTAAAAAAAAACACATACAAATATTTCATCATTTGTCAATCATTAAGACATTGAAGTACAATTTTTTTTGTGTGCCCCTCCCTCCCTCCACCACCCCCCAACCCCCCTCCTCCTTCCCCCCCCCCGACTTCCCAGAACCCGTACACGGTATGGATTTTTAACTAACACAGTCTAAAATCTATTGAGAAAAAAGAAATAAAGAAATTAATGACATTCTACATTGACCTTAGCTTCTTCTTACTGAACTAACTTTTAACAGTTTAAATCATTTCTGATCTTAAGCATAGGCTAACTGGAATTTCTTGGTCCCGTATTTATTTTGTATATAGTCAATCCATTTTTTCCAGTCTCGTTTATATCTCTCATTTGAATGATCTTTAAGATATGCCGATATTTTAGCCATCTCGGCTAAGTTTGTCACTTTCAATGTCCATTCTTGGATATAATAATTCCTTCTTCCAATATTGCGCCACCAACAGTCTTGCTGCAGTTATCAGGTGCAGAGTCAAATTGGTCTCTACCACTGTAAAGTCAGTACATATACCTAGTAAAAATAACTGAGGAATAAACTTTATCCTTCTTTTAAAAATATTTTGCATGACCCACCATATTTTTATCCAGAATGCCTTAACCTTTTGGCAGGTCCACCATATATGATAATATGTAGCATCGAGAGAACCACACCTCCAACATTTAGGCTGTACATTCGGATACATAGAAGCCAACTTTTTAGGATCTAAATGCCATCTATAGAACATCTTGTAAAAATTTTCTCTCAGATTTTGAGCTTGTGTAAATTTCACATTTCTTACCCAGATTCTTTCCCATGTATCCAACATTATTGGTTCCTCAATATTTTGAGCCAATTTTATCATACAATCTTTAACTAATTCTGTTTCCGAATCCATCTGTATTAATACATTATATATCCTCTTTATATGCATTAAGCTTTGATCTCTTATTTGTTTAAACAGATTATCCTCAACTTGGATAAAACCAATTTTTTGATCTATTTTCCACCTAGCCTGTAATTGCCCATACTGGAACCATGTTTGAACTACCTTCTCCTCTTTTAATACCTCTAAAGATTTTAATTGTAATACCCCCCTTTCCGAGGTAAGAAGCTGTCTGTAAGTAATTCTGTCCTGTTTTTGTGCTGTATTCATATTTTCAATTGCGTGTCTAGGAATTGCCCACATGGGTATCTTGTCATTTAATTTATATTGGTATTTCTTCCAAACCCGCAATAAAGCATTTCTTAAAATATGACTTTTAAAATTCTTATCCAATTTTTTGTTGAATAACAGGTAAGCATGCCAGCCAAATACCAGATCGTGTCCCTCAATATTAAATATTCTATCATTGGTTAAATGAGTCCAATCACTAATTACAGATAATGCCACTGCATCATAATATAGTTTTAAATTAGGTAGTTTCAATCCTCCTCTCTCACATACATCTTGCATTATTTTCATCTTTACCCTCGGCTTCTTTCCTGCCCACACAAATTTGTTGATACCCTTCTGCCATTCTAAAAGGTTCGCATCTTTTTTAAGTATAGGTAACATTTGGAAAAGAAATAAAAATTTTGGTAAAATGTTCATTTTCACTGCCGCTATCCTACCCAGCAAAGATAAGTGCAATTTCTCCCATTTTTTCATCTCTGTCTGTATGCTATGCCAAAGTGGTTCATAATTATGCTTATATAATTTCCCATTTGAAGTTAAAATGTTAACTCCAAGATATTTGACTTTTTTAACTACCTCACATCCTAGCATCACTCCTAATTCTTCCTTTTGTTTAATATTCATATTTATAGCTAATATTTTGGTTTTTCCTAAATTTATTTTAAAGCCAGACACTTGACCATATTGATTAATCGTATTCATTAAAACCATACTGGATTCCTGCGGTTGTTCCAATATTATGACCAAATCATCCGCAAAAGCGCAGACTCTATATTCTTGCTGCCTAATATTGATCCCTTTTAAACCATCCAAGCCCCGTATTTTATTCAACAATACTTCCAAAGTTATAATAAACAATAATGGGGACAAAGGACAGCCCTGTCTTGTACCTTTTCCAATTTGAAAAGAGTCTGTTAAACTTCCATTGACTATGATTTGTGCTGTTTGCTGTTGGTATATTGCTTTACTTGACTGTAAAAAATTATCTCCTATCTGCATTTTTTGCAATATCTTCAGCAGAAATTGCCAGTTAACTCGATCAAAGGCCTTCTCAGCATCCAAAAATATAAACGCAGCAGGGATCTGGTTGTTCTTTCCCAAATATTCTAATGCATTAATAATTAATCTGACATTACTTTTCATCTGTCTCACCTGTATAAAACCTGTTTGGTCCGTATGTATCAATTGTTGAATAACCAACATTAACCTATTTGCTAATATTTTAGTAAAAATTTTATAATCTACATTCAGTAATGAAATTACTAAGCCAAGAATCTTAAATCTGTCTTATTTATTAAAATTTATATAGCGACCCATCTATATCAAGCTCTGGGCAGCTCCCAGTCAGCAATTTAACTTCATATTTACAGGTCACAAATATATGACTTTTGTTTTACTGCTGTATACAATTTCATTAATATTTATTATTTCAATTTAAGAGAATATTTCATTTAACATACTGTAGATCAGTGGTTCCCAAACTTTTTCAGTCCACCGCCCCCTTGGTGCTACATACTGATCCTTGGTGCCCCCCCCCCCCAGTGGTGGAATTCAAATTTTTTACAACCGTTTCTGTGGGCGTGGCTTGGTGGATGTGGCTGGGGGAGTCATGTGACTGGGCGGTTTGCACAACAGAAGGAAGATAGTAACAGTAAAATTTAAAACTGTAACAATTAATTGCATATTTATTCAAAATCCAATTTAAAAACCTTTGTAGTTAGTGCTAATTCAACAAAATTGTTGAACATGATCCAATGATACCAGATTTTCAAAGTCTGATAGTCATTTATCAAGAACCTTAGTAACTAGTAACTTAGTAAAATTTAGTAACTACTTCACTGTTCAGTAAATTCTTAATATGATGAATGGGCTTGATGAAGTGATACCAGTTTCCCAATGTCTGGTTTTAAGTCACTTAGCAGGAGTCTTAAATCACCACATTCAGTAATCTGGAGTCGATTTCTTTGCTTGGAGAGAAGTTGGATGACCACACTGAAGCCACGTTCCACCAAATATGATGTTGGAAATGCAATGAGTAGCTTCTTAACCACTGTCCATAGTGCAGGATAGCGATCAGAAATTTCTTTCTGTAACCAAAACTCTTGGTATGATTTCTTGAACTTTGGCTTCAGCTCAATGTCACCAACATTTGCTTGAATTATTTGATGACATTATTGCATGGTACCTAGGGATTCCCAATATGGAAAGTGAAAATGGGAACATTTTAACAGATCTATATGTCCTTGGGTTATAATTTTCACTAAAGAACCATGGGGATGGAAAGGGAAATATAGACAATGGAGTCCAATCCCCTTCCTCAACAGTTTGGAAGCAAAGAATAACTCTAGCAAAATGTAGCCTTTGGGGAATCATTTTCTTTTTTTAATTATTATTATTATTTTATTTTTCCCAATACAACTCATGCAAAGGGTCATCCACAACTACATTTTCCACACTCATATTTGTGATTCCTTATAACTTCTTTAAGCTAAACATTTTTAATACAAATAAACACATTGACATATATATCACTAATGCAGTTTCTTATCTCTTCCATTGGCATAATTAACACCTTATGTATTGAATACAAGTATAGGTTAAACATGAATTGAAAAACATCTAATTCAAATGTATAAGCTGTGAATTTATTATATAATCACAGGCAAACATTGCACTTATGCCTAAGTCCTCTACCCAGGCACATTATAAGACAGATAAAACTATCTTAGCTGGCTGTTGTAAATATTACTCTGCTTATTCAACAAGAAATGCTACTGCATGAATCCTTAATGCAGAACAGCTAAAAGTGATTTTAGCAATTTTCTTCCCAAGTTAATTCAAAATGTATATCCAAATGTTCCTCTATTTTTTCCCCAAGCACTAGGGAGAATTATATTCAAAACCAGACACTTTTGCTCTGTGTGTATGTGTGTGTGTGTGTGTGTGTGTGTGTGTGTGTTTGCTTCTGGTCTCCAGAAAGAATTTCACCTGTTTTTCAAATTTTGGTCCCATTCGCATCTCCCTTAGGATTCAGCAGCCTTGCAAGGATCCCTGGCTTGCTTATAGCACAGGGCTGCATGGCTGCCTGCAAGCATGGGCGCGGGGACAGCGGCGGGAGCTTACCGCCTAGGTGCTGGCCACATCGCACAAACTATCGCCCGTCGCCCCAGGGAGGAGAGGTCTGGCTACCAGTAAAGGGCTTCCGCCGAGGCGCGCCATGCAGGCAAAATAGCAAGCGAGAGAAGGAGGATCAGGCAGGGCATCGAGGCCCCTTCACCTCCCTTTGCTCACACTTTGTCTTGATGAGGTTGCTGCAGCTGCCGGGCGCGGACAGACAGAGGTAGCCAGAGCGGTCTGGGCGGGCGGGCGAGCAATGGAAGATCAGGCAGCTCGCTCACTTGCCCGCCTGCCCGGGCTACCCAACCGCTCTGGCTACCTCCATCCGTCTACGCCTGGCAGCTGCGGCAATCTCATCAAGACAAAGTGGGAGCGAAGAAGGAAGGCGAAGGGGCCTCCCTTTGATCGATTGCTCCCCCCCTCCCACCTGCACTATGCTAGCCCTGCCCACCGTTCACTGATTGGCTGGCTCACCAATCACCCCGCCCACCTCTAAGAGCACTATCTATAGAAAGCCAAGCAGAAAAAAGGTAACTGGGTTTCAGTGACATGCGGTGAGGTTTATGGCTGGGGAGGCACTGACGTCATCACAATCTTTTTATTAAAATGCCTTTGTAATACAGGGGGTTTTAATAAAAGGATCCACGCCATTTTGTCCCGTCCCTGCGCGTTTCGAAGAGGTGACGCGCAAGAGCGTATTGCCGAGGACCATATGCGGTGACCACCAGTGGCCAACAACAAAAAAAGAGATTGGGGGGGAGCAAGGAGCCGAGGAGTTCCTTGTTGTGTTTTCCACCGAGGGGAGGGGAGGAGTGAGAGAGAGAGAGATGATGATGATGATGACGATGATGACAATTAAGTATCAAAAACCTTTTGAGTTTGACAATATAATACGTTATCCAAATATAAATCTTATTTTCGGATGCATTTTTTGCCATCTCTGTTATTTTCTTTTTAAAAAATCAGACTTGCTTCCAATTTGTGCTTTCTGGCAAACTACAGTTTTCTTGGCAAGAGATCTAGCTTGCCATTGCTTTCGCCATAGGTCTGAGAAAGTTACTTTCTTTTCTTTCTTTCTTTTCTCTTTCTTTCTTTCCCCCTGATTTGTTTCCCTCTCTTTTCTCTCTCATTCTCTCCATTCAGCTCTCTTTCATTTCTCTCTCCTCCCCCCTTCTCTCTCTAATTTGTTTCCTTGAAGGCGAACGGTAGAACTGAAACAACAAAACCAACAACAACACCCCGGGAACCACCCGGCTCTCCCCTTGGCCCTGAAATTACATCAGGGTGGGTCGTGACCACTCCCTCTCTTCCCCTGAAAAGAAACGTTCAGGTAAGACCAACATTCTTTTTCCAGTGGAAGAGAGGGAGTGGTCACGTGTGGGACATATCCAAGCTTAGTCCCAGGGAGGGATAACAAAACCCAACAACTAAGGCCCAAGGGGAGTATCTGCAGCCACCCTCTGCAGAACCCTCCGGCCAAAGGAGGCATCCGCCGAGGCGAACGGATCCAGATGATAATGTAGGATGAACAGCATCGGAGATGCCCAAGTAGCGGCCCGGCAGATGTCTTCAAAGGGAGCCCTAATGGCCCAAGCCGCCGTGGTCGCGGCACTCCTGGTGGAATGGGCAATTATCCCCAATGGAATAGGATGACCTGCCGCCCCACAGGCCTCCACGATGGCCTGATGCAGCCAACGGCCAATGGTGGCCGAAGACAACCTGGCCCCCAACGTTCCCAGTTGGAAAGAAACAAACAAGGCTTCCGTCCTACGGACCCACGCAGTCCGACGGAGATAAATGCGCAAAGCGCTGCGCACATCTAAACGGTGCCAGAGCCTCTCCCTATCATTGGATGGACCCGGACAAAAATCGGGCAGGACGATCTCCTGCATCCTATGGAAAGGAGTGTTCACCTTCGGGATGAAGGTAGGATCAAGGCGAAGAACCACCCTATCCTGATAAAAATGGCAGAGGTCATCCTTGGATGACAGAGCGCCCAGCTCCGAAATACGACGGGCGGAGGTAACCGCCACCAGAAAAGCCACCTTGAGGGACAAAAACCGCAGATGAACTGACCGGAGGGGCTTGAACGGAGGCCCCATCAAGGCCCTGAGAACTAGGGGAAGATCCCACATAGGGAACCTGTGGATAGGACGAGGCCTGAGATTAGCCGCCCCCTTCAGGAAACGCTTGATCAGGGGAACGTGAGAGAGGGAGGATGATCCCACACACCCCAAGACCAAAGACAGAGCCGCCACCTGACGGCGCAGAGTATTATGTGACAGCCCATCGTCCAGGCCCTTCTGCAGAAAGTCCAAGACGTTGGGAATAGTGGCCCTGGTGGGGGAAATGTCAAGAGGGGAGAACCACCGGACAAAGGCCGCCCAGGTGGAGTTATAAATCTGGGTTGTCAACAGACACCTAGACCCCTGCGAATGACTCCGGAGGACAGGTTAGCCCCCCTCAGGAGCCGCCGTCAAGAGCCCAGCGGTCAGATGGAGCCACTGGGGCTCCGGGTGAATCAGAACCCCCTGCCGTAAGACCACCTCCTCCTGCGGAATCCTCCACGGAGGAGCCACCAACAACTGGACAAGATCCGCGAACCAGGGCCTCCTGGGCCAATAAGGAGCCACGACTATGACTAGCGCCCCCTCTACCACCACCTTCCTGAGGGTCCCCGGAATGAGGGGAATGGGAGGGAAGGCATACAGAAGGCCCGGAGGCCACTTGCTGCAGAGAGCGTCCATGCCCTCTGCAGATCGGGACTGAAAGCAGGTGAAAAACCGTGGGAGTTTTGAGTTTGTTGGCGAGGCGAAGAGATCCACCAGTGGAGTGCCAAACATCCGACAGATCCCCCGAAACAACAACGGGTGGAGTTGCCACTCGCCATTGTCCAGAGTCGCCTGACTCAGCCAGTCCGCATGGTGGTTGGAAAGACCGGAGATGTGTTCCGACACCAAAGACAACAGGTGCCTCTCCGCCCAGGCACCCAGTCTCAGAGCCTCCAGCTAGAGAGCCAGAGAATGAGTCCCCCCTTAACGATTTATGTGGGTCTTGGTGGCCACATTGTCCGTCAGGAGGAGCATGTGACGTCCCTCCACAGAGGTCCAAAAGTGCTGCAGGGCCAGGTGGGCCGCCTTCAGCTCCAACCAATTTATATTGTGACGGAGATCTGAAGGCGTCCACCTGCCCTGAGTCGACCGAGAGCCCACCAGGGCTCCCCAAGCGAACATACTTGCATCTGTGGTGATGGTCACCCTGTCCTGCTCCCAGAAGTAGCAGCCCCGCCAAATGGCCGGGGAGAGCCACCACCTGAGAGAGGACTGGACCCCCGCCAGGAAGCGGAGAGTCTGAAGAGAGTTGATCATCCATCCTTCCCTTCTGGAAGGGGATGAGCTCCCACTGGAGGGGCTGGAGATGGAGTCTGGCCCATGGAACTATCCCTATACAAGAGACCATCTTGCCTAACAACTGTGACAACGTGAGGACCGAAACTAACCGAATTTTGTGAACTGCGAGCTGGCGCAGACTCTTCTGACGCTCCTGGGACAGACGGACCACCCCTGACACAGAGTCTATGACTGTCCCTAGGTGAAGGATGTGCGTGGAGGGGGAGATGGCTCTTGGGGAAGTTTACTGAAACCCCCAGAGCTTTAAGACTCCGGATGGTGAGATGAAGGTCTGAGACTGCCTGAGGAAGGGCCCCCGCCTGAACTAGGATATTGTCTAAGTAACATTGGAGCCTCACTGCAATAGAACGCAGATGAGCCACCAACGCCGCCAGTACCTTCATAAATGCCCGGGGGGGGGGGGCGAGGCCAGCCCGAAGGGAAGAGCCTTGTACTGGTAGTGGCAGGTCCCGTACGAGAATCTCATAAACCTGCGATGAGCTAGTAGAATTGGGATGTGTAGGTAGGCCTCTGTAAGGTCTACTGAAGCCAAGAAGTCCCCCCTTTCGGATGCCCTGAAGGATAGACTTGAGGGAGGACATCTTGAAGTGCCTGTACACCAGAAAACAGTTCAGGCGCTTGAGGTCCAGAATTGCCCTCCAGCCCCCTGAGCTCTTCGGAACCACAAACAGGTTGAAGTAGTGGGCCAGGCCCCATTCCCCCAGGGGAACTGCCTCCACCGCCTGAATGTCAAGAAGGTGAGCTATTGCCTGATCCATCAGGCAGCAACGCTTCAGACTCCGTGATAGAGGGAACGACCTGAAGAGATTCAGAGGGGTGGAGAGAAATTCTAACCTGAGACTGTGTCGTACCGTGGACCTGACCCAAGCGTCTGATGTGATCTCGTCCCATTGATCCACATAGAGGGACAGGAGGCCGCCTATGGGACGACTCGGGTTCGAGTCACTTCCCTCTGCGGTAGGGACGACCTCCTCCGCCATGAAAGGGCTGTTGGGACTGGTGCTGAAATCGGTTTCTGTCCTGAAAGGACGATCTGGGGAACTGCCTGTCAGATCTGAAAGTGGAAAAATGCTGGTTATGGTCATAGTCCGGCGCCCTATACGACTGTCTACGATTAGGATGAGACATAGCCTCGGGCTTTTTAGCGTTAGATGGGAGAACCTTCTTTTTGTCTTTGTTCTTGACCAGAATGGGGTCGAGAGCCTCCCAAAAAAGATTAGGACCCTTGAACGGGGCAGCCGCCAGATTCCACTTAGCCTTGTTATCCATCTGCTAGTTACGCAGCCATAAGAGCCATTGGGAAGTAACCGAAGTGGCCAAGGCGCTGGACGCAAACTTAATCGTGTCCAGGGTCGCATCAGCAGAAAATTGGGAGGCCGCCATGATCTTAATCAGATCCTGGTGGAGCCGCTCATCCTGGATAGGAATGCGCTCCTGGAGCTGGCGAAACCACATGACCATGGCGCGGTTGAAATAAGAAGCTGAGGCCGCGGACTTAAAAGCCCATGCAATGGCTTTGAAATTCTTTCTCAAGGTAAGCTCAGCGCACTTATCCTCCAGCTTCAATTTATCTGCCGCATCACCCGACACCACCGGCGAGGAAGAAACCAGAGTAGCCACCGGGGTGTCAGTGGCGGGCAACTGAATGTCCTGGGCAAAGGCCTGCTCCACATTGTAGAAGCGGCGGTCATTATTCCCAGGGTTCGAGAAATTGGAGGGTCGGGTCCACTGGTTAGTCAAGACCTCCATAAACAAAGGAGGAGCAGGAATCTCCTCCTTGTTCATGGCCGTGTTCGAAAACATGGCCATGTCAGGATCCCTAGGCGGGGGCACCAATGGATCCCCAACCTTGGTGGTCTTCCTCGCCTTGTTCAGGAGGGTCTTGAACATGGCTGGGGAAAAGAGACCCGAAGAAGAGGGAGCATCGGGGGGAGCCGCATCCTCGTCCTCCGAAAAACCGATGTCTTGGAGGTTCTTCTCTCCCATGACCAAAGCTTTGCTAACCATGGATGGAGAAGACGCCCTATACTGGGCACGGCCCATACCGCCTTGCCTAGAAGAGTGGGAGCTTCTATCCTGCTGGGCGATGCCCTGCAAAATGGCTGCAGAAATAAGTCTTTTGATACCTTCAGGAAGACGCTCCAAATCCTCCATGTCTCCATAAGGAGAGCTAGGCCTCTGAGGAGCCAACCTGTGCAAAGGGCAAGGTCCCCTGGACGAACCCTCCAAAGGATCTGCAGAACTCCTCCTAGTTAAACCTGGAGAGACTGAAGGAGAGGGAGAGGGAGACCCCCTCCGCCTGGAATAGGAGTGGGACCTGTCCGGGAGGCCAAGGGAGAAGAAGGGCTGAACCCCCTAAGTGAAGAGTGTACAGAAAGGGGCCTGATCGGTGACCAGGCCCTGCCTCTGGATGTAGGCCCGGCCGACTTGGCCTACCTTTCTGCCCTGGCAAAGGTCTTTTCAATGGCCTTGTGCCACCTGGCCTCCTCCCTTGTGGACGACCTAGATGGGTGCTGGGCAGCAAAAGGCCTTAGGGGGGAACCCCTGGCTTGACTCCCTGCAC
This sequence comes from Thamnophis sirtalis, assembly GCF_051295495.1. Lineage (NCBI taxonomy): Eukaryota > Metazoa > Chordata > Lepidosauria > Squamata > Natricidae > Thamnophis > Thamnophis sirtalis. Next base: position 143,257,005 of record NW_028261382.1, read on the forward strand.
TAGGCCATCCTCACCCCTCGCCGGGCCCATCACCTGACCCTGGGGAATTTCCGACCCTTCCTCCATTACCCCACTCACATGTCCAAATGAAGGAGGAAGGATTCCAAGCCTCTGTAGGCCCCGCTGGAACCTGGGATTGAGGACTCGTGTGGGGGCCAAAAACGCCCCCGGCCCGGCCTCCCGAATCAATGTAGAACGGAGCAAGGGCCTTGCACACATGGCAGCAGACAAAATGGCCGCCGGAACTCTGTGCAGAAGAAATGAGGTCGAGGGCAGCCACGAGCAGCCCTGCCGGGCTACCAGGAGCCCACGCCGCTTCAAGCAATGTCGGGGGGGCACGCGGCACCCAGGCATGCACTCCCCCCCAAGAAGCCCCCTCGCAGCAGCTACAAACAGTTAAAGAAACGCAGCAGCCGCCCGGATCAAGCAGCGGCTCCACGGGCAGCTCGTGCGCACCTCGTGGCACCGGAGCTGCTTCTCTTGCCGTCCGCTCAAAGGAAAGCTGCCTCTCCTGCAGCTGAATCTGGAGCTGGCACCCCCAGCAATCCCGGGGACAGGGCTGAGGCTCCGGGCCCACGGGGGGGAGGCTAGATGCCCCACAGGGCCCTCCCCGACTGCCAGAGGCAGAGGACTGTCCCTTGGGGCCACAGCTGTGAATTTAGAATTTAGGATGTTTTAAAATACCCAATTAAACCAAATAATAGATCAGATTGGAACAAATAGAATTCCTACCTAGAACAATTCTCAACAGTACTTGGACCAAGAAGACTGAGAGGAAACTGGGCTAGAATGGAAGGCAGCAATATTTAAGAAGTTTGCTCTCAGTCTTTGGACCAATCAGGCTTTGAGAATACCCATACGTGACCACTCCCTCTCTTCCACTGGAAAAAGAAATCAGCGCTAAAAGCCACCCCCGTCCTCCCGCCCTTCCTTTCCACAACCTTCCCCCGAAAGCTTTTTCCCAAATAATACCAGCAGCCATTTCATCTCCACCAAAGTAGATATATACACACATACATGCGTGCCACACACACACACACACACACACACACACGGACGCACACCAAACAAAAAAATTAAATTAAATTAAAAATGGCAGAAATGGAGAAAGAAGTGAGACCTCCAGAAAATAAAAGAAGCAGGAAGCCGGCTCATCCCATAAAAAGGGAAATCAATGAAGAGATGAAGGTACATCTCTGCACTCCCCCTTTATTGTCACTGTATTGCAAGCGAGAAGGGAAGAAAAAGGGAAGAGGGGTAGCGTTGAGTCACAGGAAGAATGAGTGCCCTCTACTATGAGGTAGGAGAATTCCTTACCTCACCTACCTCAGGACTTTTTAGGCTTTTAAGCCTTGCTTAACTCTGTTTGAGCGATCATAAAACACCTAAAAAGTCAGACTAGATGAGGCATGCAGTTCTCCTGCCTCATAGTAGAGGGTGCTTTTTAAGAGGCTTTTTTTAAACCGTTAGGCAGTCATTCACAGTGAGGCAGCAGTTAGCTAGCCTCACATCAATACTCGCCTTTTCCCTTTTACATTTTTTTTCTTTTCATGAGAGCAGTGAGGCTCTGCCTCACCTGCCTCACCTAACTGCACATCACTGCTGGGTTTAGATAGGGCTCTTAGAGGTGGGCAGGGCCATTGGTGAGCCAGCCAATCAGTGAGCGGTGGGCAGGGCTAGCACAGTGCGGATGGGCGAGGGGGAGCGAGCGATCGAGCAGCTTCTGGATGAGCGGGGGTAAGTGAGCGAACTGGTTCTAAATGGCTCACTAGATGGGGCCACCTCCAGCACTACGTTGCTGCCCCCTTGCCTCTTAGCGCCCCCCTGCCGCACCCCTTGCCCCTTAGCACCCCCTAAGCCATTCCACCCACCCCCAGGGGACGGTACCGCCCACTTTGGGAACCACTGCTGTAGATTTTGAGCTACATTAAAACACACCAGCATATTATTAGTAGCAAATGCAATCAGCTAATTCCTTATTTCCTCCCCAAATTTACTGATAATTTAAAACAAATGCCCCAAACTAGTCTCTGGGGGATTCTTCTAGTTTGTACCAAAATATATTGCCTTTAATAAAAATGTCATGTTATTTTCTCTGTAGTTAGCATCTATTCTAAACCCATTTAACTCCAAAACTGTTTTCATTTATTGTTACATTCATTGTAAATAGAAAACTTGCCTTTTTAAATGAAGGATTATTACAGGTAGAAGATAATTATTCATTACTGTGGGAAATTAAAAGCCAATAATTATTTATACATTTACCCTTAGCCAAATTAATTCAAAGTGTTTATTATTTTATATTTTAATAGGGCTAAATTTTAGCTCTACTACTTCATTATTAAATGTGGGGTTTGGCTATGCAAAGAGCTACCAGAAAGAAGAGGGGGTTAACTTATTTTCCAAAGCACCAGAAGGCAAGACAAGAAACAATGGATGGAAACTAATCAAGGAGAGAAGCAATTTGGAATTAAGGAGAAACTTCCTAACGGTTAGGACAATTATCCAGTGGAACAGCTTGCCTTCAAAAGTTGTACATGCCTCATCATTTCTAAGGAAAGACTGAACAACCACCTATCTGAAATGGTGTAGGCAGGGTCTCCTGCTTGACCAGGGGTTTAGGTTTAGGTTTATTGACATTTGTATGCCGCCCACTCCCTAGGGACTCTGGGCGGCTTACAGAGAAGACAAGGGGCATATAAAATTAAAAATAAATACAATTCTTAAAAATTACACATCATGCATACTGCTTAGATTGGGGCTGGATAATAATCAACAGCCCGAGGCCTGCCGGAACAGCCAGGTCTTTGTAGCTTTACGGAAGGCCGGAAGAGTAGTAAGGGTCCGGATCTCTACGGGGAGATCATTCCATAGGGCCGGGGCAGCAACAGAGAAGGTCCTACCCCGGGGAGCCGCCAACCGACATTGACCAGCCGACGGCACCCGGAGGAGGCCCAATCTGTGCGATCTTATCGGTCTTTGGGAGGTAAATGGCAGGAGGCGGTCTCTCAGGTAGCCAGGTCCTAAACCATGTAGGGCTTTAAAAGTAACGACTAGCACCTTGAAGCATGTCCGGAAACCAATGGGGAGCCAGTGCAGCTCGCGGAGGATAGGTGTAACGTGGGTGTACCTAGGTACACCCATTATCGCTCACGCGGTTGCATTCTGGACCAACTGCAGTCTTCGAACACTCTTCAGGGGCAGCCCCATGTAGAGCGCATTACAGTAATCCAGTCTTGAGGTGACGAGGGTGTGAGTGACCATCCGAAGGGCCTCCCGATCCAGATAGGGTCGCAACTGGTGCACCAGGCGAACCTGGGCAAAGGCCCCCCTGGTCACTGCCGACAGATGATGTTCTAACGTCAGCTGCGGATCCAGGAGGACCCCCAAATTGCGGACCCTCTCTGAGGGGCGTATAATTTCACCCCCCAGGCTAAGAGATGGAATGTCTGGACCATCCTTGGGAGGGGGTTGGACTAGACACTAGAAGACCTCCAAGGTCCTTTCCAGCTCTATTATGATTGATTGATTGATTGATTGATTTGCTGATTGATTGAATCCATACTGAAAAGGGTATGAAGCACAAATCATATATAAAGTCACATGAACATTTAAAACAATATTATGGTAAAAAAAAAGCTTTAAAAAGTTAGGAAATGACTTTGTTTCTGAGTAGCATCCATACCTAAAAATTCTAAATCTCCAAATTTCTAAAGATTTGATTATCAGATTTAGATTAGATTTTAGATTTTAATAGCATTTATAGGCCGCCCTTTTCCCTGAGGGGACTCAGGGCGGCTTACAATAATAATTATCAATTATCAAGCAAGTACTACAATAAATATGAAATATTTGATAAAAGATTAATTTGATTATTGCTCCCAATTCAAGTAGAGGAAAAACAACGGCTTTAAAATAAGACCTTTGGACGTCAAATCTTATTTTGAATGATGATATTAGGCAGAAGCTAAGCAAGCTGTTCCATTTTTCTCTATATAAAATAGTTTATTATCTCCAGTTCTTTAAAGGGGTAATCATCTACAGATTGTCCTATTACATCTTTTTTCCAGCAGTGCTTCTGCCATAACTGACTTTGAATTTTGTTGAATTTTATTGTAGGATGGCTCAGTATCTTTCCCTTATCAGAGCTTTTTACTTTTTCTGTTTTTACAAAATCTTCAAAGCAGGAATGTAAAAAGGACTTACTTTCTTTTTGATGGTAGGGATTTGGATGTTTATATTTTTTTATCTGTACTGTCTGCTTAAATACCTATAACTTTTCAAAATGCATAGAAGATATCAAAGGGCTCTATAAAAACAATGGCAACAGAATTCCTTTGATTTCTTTTGTTTGGAACTCCCCCCTCCCTTTTATTGGGGAAAACAAGGTACTGTTCATCTCATACCAGAATAAAATGAGATGAAGAATAAATGTCTTTAGCATATAGCATTAATCCTGCATGATTATCAGCAAAAACACTATAATAGTGAAGCTCTTTTCCTGCTAGAATCTCTTATATGCATTTAATCAAATGCAAATTAAACATGTTAATGGTTGAATCATTCCTGTATCTTAGCGTTTAGCGAAATGCAGGAACATAAGAAAGAGACAACAAAGGCAACCACATTATTACTAGAATAAAAAATAAATAAAACCTAACTTAAATTTGGGTCTTCTCTAAAAGAGAACTACGCTAAAGGAACCTTAGGTATTTTTATTTATTTTATATCCCATCTTTATTTTTTTTTACAAAGAACATGGTGAACATATTCAACATATATTCTTCCTCCTATTTTTCTCACAACAACCACCCTGTGAGGTGAGTTGGGCTGAGAGAGAATGACTGGCCCAAGGTCACTCAGTTGGCTTTCATGACCAAGGCGGAACTTGAACTCAGTCTCTTGCTTTCTAGTCTGGTACCCTAATCACTAGACCAAACTGGCTATGATATGATTGGTTGAAGGTATGACTGGTTGAGAATGTTTTATGTACTTACCAAGGAGGATGAATATATATGACGTCCTGTGGTACTGCCTTCAAATGAGCTGTTGTTTCTTTTGCAAAAAGAACTTTAAGTTTTGGTTGAATGTCAACAATTTCTTTTATGATAGAACCATCATCACAAATTCGTCCCAACTGATGACAGATAGCTATGCAAAGAGTGCATTCTTCATGCATTTCTAAGATCTTCACAATTAATACATCAGGTTTGCCACCTAGAAGTTAAGCAATAAAACACAATTAAGAATTGATGAAAACATATGAAAAGAAAATTTTCTAAAACTTCTCAGCTACAAATAAGAAATCAGAAATGAGTTTGCATGGACTTCTTCTAATTGCACTTTGTTTCTTCAGTAAAACAAAACTTTTATCTGTTACAGAACAGTTTATTCTTGTGCTTTTTAATAAACTTTAAATAATGTCATAACAAAATGGAATTATATTTAAGACAATGCTATCCAAACATTTCCAATTATTTGGCTTGTTAGAAACTGGCACGAAAAACATGTGCTAGAGACTTTCATAGGCTCATAGTTTTTGCAGTTATGAGGCAATTTCCTGTATTTCTATCACAACAAGACTCCTCAAAAGACTGAGGCTAAATCGGCAGGCCTCATAATCTCACTTACAAAAAAAGTTAGCATCTAAGATGTTATCCTTACTTACCTTGTAGAAAGAAAATTTTCTAATAAAGAAAATACTGCATAAATCATGCAATAAAATCCCAAAGCAAGGGAAAGCTAGTGTGTCACTATAATTTTATCCATTGTGAATATTTCATGAACTATTATAAACACCAACTTTAGTGAGTTGCTTGATCATATGAAGAACAGACTACAGTTTCTATGGACAGCAAAATGTATTTGCTTGCTCTTATTTAAAAGCTGTATCCTGTTATTCCCCTCCTTTCTCCCCCTTATATTAGATTGTATTTTAATATTTGTGTATGAAACATAATGAAGATATTTATTTTAAAAAGCTGTCCAACAAAGGAAAAACAAGAAAACACATTTGACACTTTTAAATATTAAAGCATTGGAGAAGATCTTCTGTGATGTTTGAATACGGTGTACCAGGATTTCTAAGTAACTAGAAAGTACAGCCAAGAAGGGGCTTAAAGCATAACATCAAAGAAAACCTGTTCCTGAAACTGCAGCTGCCCTATCAGTTAGGTTCTACATGGAACTCACAAGGCTAAGTTCTTGCCTGGAAGGCAATTCTTTTCACATACTTGCCTAGAATTAAAAAAAAGGTTACATGGCAAATGTGGAGGGAGAAATATTGTAAAACCTAGAAATACACTATGGAATAGAAGAAAGCTCTATCTAAAACTTAAAAATCCATCTGATGTTACTTACTCATTTCTAATCTGATTGTTGTATCTTACTTGTATTGCAAAAAATTCAAAACGGTCAGAGCAACTCATCTGCTCACCAAAGCAAGTCTGCACTCATCTATATTGAGCATTGAACACTGCTTCCTTCTCTCTCTCTCTCTCTCTCTCTCTCTCTCTCTCTCTCACACACACACACACACACACACACACACACACACACTCACTCACACACACACAGACCACCACAACCTTTACAAATTTGCTATGAGGAGAAAATGAGGAAATTGAGAACATTTATGTTACCTTTGAGCTCTTGGATGAAAAGTAAGACATAAAGGAAACACATATGTATATAAATCTTTATTTATAGTGGTAGAATTCCAATTAGCCCCACAACTGATTTCAATTTAAAGAAGTTAAATAAGTGAAGTATGAATGACTAACTTGAAAAATGAATGTAAATACTTGGCATACTGTTCATTTCATGGATACATATATGCTTATTTGAGCCCTCACATTGTTTTTAGCACTAGATAATACATATCTGAAAATAAGTCTAAACTTATATTTAGAAAAATAAAAAATAAGCAAGGATGTGCAAAATATTTTTGCAAAATATGCGCAGTGGTTAAATGCAGCACTGCAGGCTACTGCTAGATCAGCAGGTCAGCGGTTCAAATCTCACCGGCTCAGGGTTGACTCAGCCTTCCATCCTTCCGAGGTGGGTAAAATGAGGACCCAGATTGTTGGGGGCAATATGCTGACTCTCTGTAAACCGCTTAGAGAGGCCTGAAAGGCCTATGAAGCGGTATATAAGTCTACTGCTATTGCTATTATTATGCACAGAAATCAGTCAATTTCAGCTGGCCTGTACCAGCAAACATATTTGAACTAGGGATAGATATAAAACATGTTCCAGGCATAAGGTGACCAGATGTCCCGATTTCAGCGGGACAGTCATGCTTTATAACAATTTGTCCCGTGTCCCGCTGCGTTTTTAAAAAGTCCCGATTTTCTGGCTTCATGTTGAAAGCCCAGTGGATTTGCTTAAGAAATCCTAACCGGGGCAAGACAAAAGACACTCTGCCTAACTAACCTCTCTCTCTGTCTCAGTACTTTCATTGAAGATATTAAAACATTAAAGCAAGAAAACGGACCACCACCACCCGCGCCCCTTTTACCTCATTTTATAAGAAAAAATGACCAAGTACCATAGAGCTCCAGGAAATGCTTGGCTAGAGAAGCCACGAGTGTTACTTCCTGGATTTTCCAGAGGGGAGGGGCACGGAGGTTGGAGGTCGGAAAAAATGGTGGCAAAGTTTCTTTGAAAAATATTTCCCTGACTAATTTCACCATTTTAAGTTGCTCAGTTCTTTGTATTAACATCTACATCATTCTGGATTGACTTGGAATGCTCACTTGTGCCTACTGGTAAGTGAACTGGGTTTTTTTCTTTTATTTTTTAATGTATTTTAAAATAATATTTTATTTATTGTGCATAGGATTTTTTAAAATATTTTTATTCTGTGTGGATTCTTTTTTTAAATTGTCTTAGACTATTTAAAAAAGATTCTATCCAAAATAAATTCTGTGCACAATACTTTGAAATGTTTTATTTCAATTTATTCTGGGTGGATTCTTTTTTTAAATTGTCTTAGACTATTTAAAAAAAGATTCTATCCAAAATACAAAATACCAGCTGCAGTTATTCACTTAAGAACTGTGGCAAGAAAGGTGGTATAGTGACCAAAGTTTCAATGGCATTGAAAAAAGTGACTGATGACCATTTTCACACTTAGCGATCATTTTCACACTTAGCGACCGTTGCAGCATCCTCATGGTCACGCAATCAAAATGGTGATGTTTGGCAACAGATTCGTATTTATGATAGTTTCAGTGTCCTGGAGTCATATAATCACCTTTTGACAAAGTCAAATTGGGAAACCAGATTCACTTATGCTACTAACTTATCACCTGCAGTTATTCACTTAAGAACTGTGGCAAGAAAGGTGGTATAGTGACCAAAGTTACAATGGCATTGAAAAAAGTGACTGATTACCATTTTTCACACTTAGTGACCATTTTCACACTTAGCGATCATTGCAGCATTTTCATGGTCACGTCATCAAAATTTTGATGTTTGGCAACAGTTACAATTTATATTTGTAAATTGTAGTTATGTTGAAATAAAAAAATATTACAATACTATTTTTGCATTGTATGAAAAATTTTGTTGCTCCGTATAAAATTTTTAATCAAGCTCCCCCCCCCCCCCTCAAACCAATCTGAATATCTGGTCACCTTATCCAGGCAGGAGTGATTAAAGAAAAAGATAGGGCCATTTGTAGCAAGTAAGTGGAGATTAACATTTTGGTGTAGTGGTTAAGGCATCAGGCTAGAGTCTCTGTGAGACTCTGAGTTCTAATCCTGCCCTTAGGCATGAAAGCAGCTGATGACCTTGGGTCAGTCACTATATCTCAGTCCCAGGAAAGAGATAATGGCAAATCCCTTCTGAAAATGCTGCCAGGGAAACTGCAAACACTTGTTGCCAAAGTTTAAAAAAACAAACCACTGACTTGAAGGCATTTTTTAAGGGCTCTGCAGAGATTATTTGGTAGGTTAACCTGCAGCCCACATGAAAGACAAAGGGAGAGAGATGGTAAAACATATTCAGCCTTCCCTTACATATCCCATAAGATTCCTGTTTTAAGATTCCTCTTCAACCAAATTTCCTGTTTTTGTTTTAAGTTGAAAATAACACTAATTCTGTGGTTTGTACACATTCCAAGAAACAAGAATTAGCAATCTTTCAAATATCTAGTAAAAGATAAACAGGGCAGTTTGTATGACTAGATTTGAAGTAAGTTTTCTCCATTTCTAGAATCGAGTCCAGTCCAGTCCTCTACTCCTCTTCTGGTTGAATAGCACTGAATGGTACAATTAATTAGTTATGGAAAATAGATTATAGCAAACTGGGGATTAGTAATTTTTAGCATCTAGACTTTTTTTTAGAAATTCATACATTAATTATACCTCAAACTCAGTTTTACTGGCAGTTGCAAGTTAGTTTCTACCTTCTCAGAGGCAGCTTACATTTCATATCTTGATTGACTTAAGAGCTTTCAGGAAAAGTATGCTTGGGTGTGTATGCACATATAAAGGCAGACCATTCTAAATTAAGTCCGCAGTCAGCAGTTGCTTGATTTTGAATATATGTCAGGTTCAGGCTGCATTTAGCTATTCTAACATTCTCTCCTATATATATATTCCCATTCCTTAGGTCTTATCCTCAAAATCCAGATGATAAGGCAGGTGAAAACATTATAATGAACAGGTGAATGCAGACAAGGTACAGTCAAATGATCCAATTTAGCTAAATTTATTTATTCAATTTATTCATATTTTTGGATAGCTGCTTATCTCCTGTCAATGACACTTAGCAGCTCACAGCAATTAAAACAATACCCAAATAACAAACATATAAAAATCAATAAAAAGCAGCATTAAAAACAGAGAAATGGCTATAATCAGCACAACATCTAATCAGTACCTCACAATCAACACATCAAAGAGCTCTTATAAGTACTATGGTGCCAGCCATATCAAGCAGACAAAAGATTGAAGCAAAGAAACATACACAAAGCTAATTTCCATGGAGAAACCTAGAAATAATAACTAAAATTGACACTTCCATTAGCAAATTGGTATGAATCTGATCCATTCAGAAAGATTTGTTGTACTTGATCCTATTTGGCTCAGAAACTCTCATACATATTTCACCAATCTGCTATAAAAGAAGAATCCAAAATAGAGCTCTTAACTCTGCCCCTTCTCCCTTATTCTACTATGTTTACTATTAGTTTTACATCATCCATATAGTATTTTTTTCCCTTTCCGAATGCAGGAAGTGAGCATCTGTCTTTGCACCTCTGAGGAAGGACATGCTATTGCCAAATAACTGCAGCAATAACATTCTGGACTTCTAAATTATATCCTCTGAGAAGTTGACATATGCTCTAATGAGAAATTGTTGTGGTATCAAAAGCAGCCAGAAAAAATGGCCAGCTACTGTCATCTTGGTATTTTTTTTAATAACTATGAGCCAGGGTTCTTGCAATCAAACAACTATGTGCATTCATAACAGAAATGACTGAGAAAGGCAAAGTATCCTCCATAATTGGGAACCAGAGAACTTAACTAATAGATGGTGTTTTATAAGGAACTGCTGCCTTTCTAGCGAAAAGTGATATTTAAGCTGAAATACAAGACATTGCTTTTTCCAATGAAAAGAAATGAATGGAATTTTCTCCTCTCACTATAAGCTATATTTTATAGACACATATTGTTTTGGCCCTATATGTATAGTTGAGAGCTAGTTTTATTATACTGCTGAATGAGTAGACCTGGATTCTATTAGATTTTGAGGTAAGAATCAATGTAAGAGAAGGGGAGAGACGGAGGGAGGGAAGGAAGGAAAGAAGGAAGATTCAACTGATGTAAGCTATCAAATGTTTCCCTGTTCTAGCAACTAAAGGTTCTAGAGAGCAACTGAGGATTCAGAACAGCTTACCCTCTAGTTCCTCATGTTGTGATTATCAATCAGATGATCTGACTGATGACAAATTCTTGGCTTCTAATCTTGGCAAGCATTTTGGAGGTCTTTCTTTCACTCTGAAAATGACATTCAGAGCCCTTATTGGGTTCAGAGTGGGTCATTATAGAGCTTTAACATAAACTCAATGAATATGGCATCGATTTGCTGCTCATCTTCGGAAAGAAGCTCAAATTCTTTTATCTTCAATTTCTCCAAATACATAAAAAGGAACCATCAGAAACCTTTCTTCTGAAGCCCAAGATTTCTGTTGCTAAGTGAAACATTTGTTAAGTTTTACCCCATTTAACAACCTTTCTTGTCACAGTTGTTGAGTGAATTACTGTTGTTGTTAAGTTAGTAACACGGTTGTTAAGTGAATTTGGCTTCTACATTGATTTTGCTTGCCAGGTGGTTACAAAAGTGATCACATGACCCTAGAGGCAGTGCAACCATCATAAATATGAGTCACTTGCCAAACATCTGAATTTTGATCATATGACCATGGGGAATGCCGCAATGGTCATAAGTGTGAAAATGGTCATAAGTCACTTTTTTCAGTGCCATTGTAACTTCGAACAGTCACTAAATGAACTGTTACAAATTGAGGACTACCTGTACAACCAGAGTTATCCTACATAATATTATATTATAGATATTCTCTCAGCCAGATTATGTACCTGAATTCTGACAAAATGTATTTATCTGTGGATATTTTAGTTTGAATTACAGTTCATTTATTAATTCACTTCAAGTTTTTAATAAAGCAAATTATCTACCAATTATTAAAAAATCAAATCGAACTTCCGGTGACGTCATTGGCTATGGCGGCAGGCTTGGAGATTGCTCCGAAGCCGTGCTGACAAATCAGGGGTCTGGCGGCATAGAGAGCTGTCGTTCGCTGTCTTGGAGGGACTCAGCGAAGAATAGAGGTGCTTCTCTGCAGGCGGGGGGAAGTACAATCTCCTTGGCTAAACAGAGGCTCTGCATCGATCCCAGACTTCTGGAGAGGGACGCGTGAGCTGTCCCAGCCATGATACAGCACTTTTGTCTGGCGTAAGATTTTTGGAGTGAATCTGGACGCCCTAACTTTTCTTGAAGAGTAAGTTGGAGTTACTATTTGGTTACTGCATCTCTGGCAATCTTTTTTCTCTCTCTTTGATGGGACTTTTAGCGGTAATTAAGACAAACAGGAGTAAATGAACTAACAATTGAAGACGGATTTACATTATAAAGAGTCTTTGAAGGCGGCTTAGGTTGGTGGAAACAGGAAGAGGGAAGCTTTTTTTCTACCCAGAGGCATAGCTGAGAATACTCAGCGAATCTGCTCTGCTTGCTATTAAGACCTGTGGAACTTGCTCTGCTCGCTTCTAAGACCTTTGGAAAACTTTTGCTGAGTAACCAGCGAACTTGCTCTCTTGCCACTAAGACCTTTGGAAAACTTTTGTGCTGAGGCTCCACGTGAGACAGTCAATATTATATCCACCGTGTGCATTGTTTTCTCTTTTCTCCTTTTGGAACTGATGTTGGACACTTGAAAGGGTAACACTTCGAGTTGAACCTTTCTTCTTTTTTATTCTTTCCTCTTTGAGGTCTGTTTTTTTTTCTTTTTTTCTTCTTGTGTTGATGTATTTGCCTCCCCCTCTTTCCTTTCTTCCTGATATGAGCCCCTCCCTGTACTTTTTTTAGACCTTTCTATGGGACTTTATTTACATATAATTTTCTGTATAGATAGCAGCAAAATAAGTTGGAACATTGCTCAAACTGGTAGCAGATAGCTTATGAAGCAGTGGGATATTCTTAACCTAATTGATATGAGCTGGGCAAAGGTGGGGAAAAAAACCTCGACATTACCTACTCAGCCGTCCCCATCTTCAACTCCTCCAATAACACACAGAACTTTAGACAATATGGCTGGGGTAGAGAAGGCACCCACATTGCAAAGTATACAGACAACTTTGCTATCGATACAAAATAATATTGCTAGGAATCAAGAGATCACCGAAAAATCCCTGGCCGACATCAAAAATGAAATGGGAGACATGAGGGGTGAACTGAAACAGTTGAATTTACAGCAAAAGGAGATTTGGGCAAAAATGGAGAAACAGGAGGGTCAAATTCAAGAGTTAGAAGTAAAAATGAAGGAAAGTGAAGAGAATATGGCAAGGTGGGAAATGAGGCAGCTACATATTAATAGAAGGTTGGAAGATGAGATTGCTATGTTGGAATTAGAAAAGTCAGCCTTCTTTCTCAGATTTCAAAATATCCCAGAGGAAAGAGGGGAGAAACTGAAAGAAATCATGGTGGAGATGATAGCAGGGAATGCCCAGAAGGATAAATTGTAGATACAGAGCGACATTGATGACGTATATAGAGTCTATACTTCCTATACTAGGAGACAGAAACTGCCACGTGAAGTGCACGTGAGGTTTACTAAGCGATCCCTGAGGGAAGAAATTTACCAGAAGGCACGTGACCAGAATACCATGTGTGCGGGGGAGATGGTCATAGTACTAAAACAGATACCAAGAAGAGTGAGGGAAAGGAGGCAGAAATATCAGGACCTAACAACACAACTGAGGAAACTTCAGGTGATGTATAGGTGGCTTTTCCCAGAAGGGTTATCTTTTTTCTGGCAAGGCCAGAGGTTTCGGATTGAATCATTGCAAGATGCGCAAGACTTTATCGAAAGCCAGCTGAAGAAGGGAACTCAGAATAACGAGGGAGAACTGGACAATAAGAGCCAAGGAAAGGAGCGAAAGAATAGTGTCCCGGGAGATGAGAAAGGGGGAAATGAGAAACAAAGCAGAGATGAGAGACCGCAAACGAGGCAGACAACAAAAGCTAAAGCCTTAAACAAATAAACATGGCGGATGAACTTCGCTTAATCTCCTTAAATATAAATGGTTTGAATTCACTAAGAAAGAGAAATAAAATACTAAATGCTTTACGGAAAAAGAATTGTGATTTGACATGCTTGCAAGAAGTACATATAGCGAACCACCAGCAAAATGTGTTGTATTACCCCCGGCTGGGTATAATGTATACCAGCTTAGCAGATGAAAAGAAAAGGGGCATTGTGTTGTATGTTAAAGACCATATCGATTCTAAATTGGTGTATACGGATGGGGAGGGTAGAATCTTAATGGTCGAATTGAAATTTGGTCGATATAAAATCTTGCTGGTGGCCATATACGCACCGAATGACAACCAAAGTACCTTCTTTAGAAGGTTGCATTTAAAAATTGCAGAGATAGGCTATGATCATATTTGTGTGGTGGGTGACTATAACGCGGTGGCAGATAGGACAATGGATTACAACCCAGGAAACATCCAAAAGGGGGGGAAATTAAGAGAAAGGAGGAGAGTTCTCCCCAAAACCTTTGAAGACATGAGGGAGGAATATGAATTAAAGGATGTATGGCGTGAACTCCACCCACAGAAACAACAATTTACTTTCTTTTCACATAGACACCAATCCTGTTCTAGGATCGACATGGCCTGGTTGACACCAGAAATTGGGGACTTGATTAAGGAAGCAGCAATTGAGGTCAACACCTGGGCCGATCACAATCCACTCTTATTGGTGTGGAAGGGAGTAAGGCAGGGGAGGAAGAGAAGGTGGATGATGAATACAGAGATAGTGAAAGAACAAGAATTTCAGCAAATGTTTAAAAGGGAAATGAGGTTTTTTTTTTGAAGAAAATAGGAAAGGAGTAACCCCACAAATACTTTGGGATACGGCCAAGGCTTATATGAGAGGCCTAGCTATTAAACATACAATAGGTACCCACAGGAAAAAATTAGAAGAGAGGGCAAAATGGGTAACTAAACTGGAGGTGGTAGAAAAAGCCTTGCAACAGAACCCACTAGACGACAGGAAAAAAGAAGAAATGGCTAGAATTAAGCATGGGATCTCTCTTTTAGACCAGGAGGATGTCGCTCGAAAACTTAGGGGGATTAAGCAAAACTTTTTTGAGCATGCTAACAAACCGGGTCGCTGGCTCTCTTATAGACTTCGAAAAGAAAGAGAGAGCAGACATATAGCTCAACTGCAGAATAGTAAAGGGGAATTAGTAGAAACCAAGGGGGAGAAATAGGAAATTATCCAAGGTTTTTTTCAGCAACTATATAGTAGGGAAGAAGTTTCTGAGGTCCAAATTAAGGAATTTTTAGATAATGCAAATCTACCCAAGATCTCAAATGAAGCAAAAGGGGTACTGAACCAAAAGATAACATTAGAGGAACTAGAAAAGGCAGTTAAAAAAATGGGAAACAACAAAACCCCTGGCATGGATGGTTTGCCAGTTGAAATCTATAAATCTTTTTTGGAAATTTTAGGACAAGAGATGATAGCAATATTTAATGCTGTCTTGACGGATTCTATTGCACCGAAATCATGGGCCGAGGCTTATATAACCCTTTTGCCTAAAGTTGGAGCTGACCGTACCCAAATTAAAAACTATAGGCCCATTTCACTTTTGAATGTGGATTATAAAATCTTTGCAGCTATATTGGCAGATAGACTCAAATTTTTCCTTAACAAATTTATACACTCTGATCAGAATGGCTTCCTGCCGTCAAGGCATTTGAAAGACAATGTCAGAATTATTTTGGATGCCTTAGAATATTATGAAGCTCGGCCAGATAAACAAGTGGCCTTTATGTTTCTTGACGCACAAAAGGCTTTTGATCGGGTAAATTGGAATTTTATGTTGTCACAACTAGAAAACATGAAGTTTGGAGAAAGTTTTTTAAATGCAATTCGGGCAATTTATGTACGACAAACCGCGACAATATTGGTAAACGGAGAAGAGGCGGGTGACATTGTGATTGGTAAAGGCACAAGACAAGGATGCCCGCTATCCCCCCTACTGTTTATCCTCACATTAGAACCCCTTCTTAGAATAGTGAGAAGCGATACACAAATTAAAGGGTTACGAGTTAAAGCTCAGGAATTCAAGGTCCAGGCTTTCGCCGATGACCTTGTTTTTATCCTGGAGGACCCTATGGCGTCTGGGATACAACTTTTATGTAAAATAGAGGAGTACGGTAGGATAGCGGGGCTACGTATAAACAAAGAGAAGACAAAACTGTTAATTAAAAATATGACTCTGAACCAGAAAAGGGAAGTACAAAGCCTGTTAGGGATCAACATGGCCCACAAAGTACAATATTTGGGAATTTGGCTGACGGAGAGATGTTCCTCTATCAAGGTAGATAACTATATGAAATTGCTACAACAGGTATCCAAAGATATGACTAATTGGAGTAGCAAACAATTGTCTCTGATGGGCAGGATCGCGACAGTCAAGACATATGTATTACCAAAATTTTTGTTTTTGTTTCAAACGGCACCAACTAAATTGGACAAAAATTTTTTTAAATCCTTGGAGACAATAGTGACACAGTTTATATGGCAAGGCAAGAAAGCACGAATCAAAGCCCAAACTTTACAAAAACGCAGAGAACTGGGAGGCTTTGGAGTACCCAACTGGGAAGCATACTATAACGCAGCAATCATGACATGGGTGAAAGATTGGGTGATGTTGAATAGAAGGCGCCTATTGGCTATAGAGGGACATGACCTCCCCCAGGGATGGCATGCCTCCCTCTGGCAAGAAAGAGACACCCCCCATAGGTACTTCATGGGACATTATATTCGGAAGATTTTGATGGGGGTCTGGGAAAAAATGAGGAAAAAATATTATCTTAGGGTTCCGTGTTGGTTGGCACCATTAGAGGCCTTAACGCATCCGAGTTTATTTAATTGGACAAGAAACATAACATATAAAGATATCATGACAGAAGAGGGCAACATAAAAACAAAGATGGAATTAGAGCAACAGGGCAGGAATTTGGAATGGTGGGAATATTTACAGGTTAGAAACAGGTTTAAAAGTGATAAGGCACGTTTCGGGATCTACCCAAACCCCCAGGGGCTAGATAAGATCTTGTTTGGTGGAGACAAAAAAATGTTATCGAAGATCTACCAATTTTTGACCTGCCAAGATACTAATGAAGAGATGGACAAAAGCCTTCTAACAGTATGGGAGAGAAACCTAGGTTATGAAATTGAAATGGGCAAATGGTGGGATCTATGGAGTAAGACCATTAAACGTACAACTTCTACTGCATTCAAAGAAAACATATACAAGATGGTTTATAGGTGGCACTTCCCCCCAACGAGATTAGCTAAGATGTTTCCTGGGTTATCTCCATTGTGTTGGAAATGTGGAAGAAAGGATGGCACATTCTACCATATTTGGTGGTCCTGTACTGAGGCCACGAAATATTGGAAAAGGATTAAAAAATGGTTAAAAGAGGTTACCGGGGCAAACATTGAATGGAGACCTGAGAACCTGTTACTAAGCATCAAACCAGATAACATAAGCAGTTCTATATGGCATTTGAGCCTGCATATAATTGTGGCCGCAAGAATAACCTATGCACAACTTTGGAAATCCACCACTATACCGCCGGAAGATGCTTTAATTAAAAAGATCTACGAATGTGCAGAAATGGACAGAATGACGGGTTGGCTGAGGGACAAAGGAGAAACAGAACATTATCTTAGCTGGAACCTATGGTATATGTGGGCGACTAGGAGAACAGCAGGGACTTAAAATGGGGAAAGTCAACATAGGTACCGTGATAGATCCCTGAATCTTCCAATGAGAAGATGTGGCTTAGAGACCTAATAATGAGGAAAGAAAGAAAAACCGGGCTGTGAATGACTGTCACCGTGGGGGGGGGTGGGGGTTGTATGTTTAAAACGGCATTTGTATCTGTATGTTCTACTTTACATTGTTATGTATGATTTGTCTTGCTTATGTCGTTGTATTTATGTCGCTGTAGTGTTTTTTCCGTTTTTTTTAAAGGTAATAATGTTTAATAAAAATTATATTTAAAAAAAAAATCAAATCAAAAATATACAATCTGATTTTAAACAATTGGATGTTGTTCCCCAGTATAACAAATGCACAGTTCTTTTGTTTCACATGTTACTTAATCTCAAAGTCATATCTCTAAAAATGAAACAGTATAAATAACTACAATGCCACTTACCATTTGAAATAATTTCATTATGTTAAATTCTATCATTCAAACGAAACAGGAATTATAATGTTAATTAATTTTATAAAGACCTGAAATTCATCAAATCACTTCCAGACAATACAATATGAGACAATGAACATGACTTGACATGACTAATTGTGCTGTTGGCTTCTTCAGAGCAGATTTAGATCTTGGCAAAAAAAAAAAAAAGCAATGTCCATTTTCAATGAATGGAATGCTCACTGCCCATGATCAATGGATATATAGATATTATTAATTCAGTGGAAGCTAGAAGTAAATAATTTAGTGTTCCAGAGAATGGCAGATGTGTATGAGGATAATGAGATATTCTGGAATTCCTATTTTCTAAAGGCATTATAATTTGAATGACTAACTGAAGGCCTTTTCATAGTCAAAGAAATAGATTTTTAAAATTAAAAGAGAGGACATTCCCATATCATTTACAGTGATTCCATCAAAACCACTGTCCATTTCAGTGATGCCTTCATATAATCTTTATCTGGTGGTTTTGTTTTTCTCCAATGTTCTGATTTGTTTCCTTATTCACTCATCATTTTTATCCCTCTTCACCTCTATGGATTTCTCCCTCATTTCTGATGTTGTTTTTCTTTTCCTTTTCCTTTAAAAAAACTTCATTAGATTTGATATTATTCCATTTCCACAAGAACACAAAAAAGAAATATGCATCAAGTTGAAACAACAAATGTTGCATTTGTGAAAGTATGTGATTTTAAATGTCATAATGTCATTGTCTATTTTATTCTTTCTCTTCTTCTGCACACACTTCTTTCCCTGGGAGAATGAAGGAACCTTTGGGAAAGCCAGATGACCAAAAGGTCAGTATTTGGGAAAGTCCCAAGAAAAGCCCAGCAGGAAAAAAAAAGTGGGTACTTCTTAAATTATCTTCCCTATAGAAATTGTTCCTTAGAACTTTTCTATGCTGAACATTTAGGATGGTTTCTTTCCAAAAATATAATCCTGTTAAGTCTGCAAAGCTTATCAATTATATAACAACATTCTTTCATTGTTCTTATTTTCTGTTGAAGGAGGTTACAGATACTTGTGCACAGGTGTACCAACTAAGCCAGAAGACATCTGGCAAGAGAAGCTTTTTAAACATAAAACCAATGACTCAAACCAGAGAGAAAAAAGGGGAGTGTACACACATTGTACAAACTTAAGTAAGTGCTACTTCAAGCCTAATCATAAAAGCTTAGACTTGAAAAATGTTTACTTTTACTTAACTAGCACTTTACTTTCCCCAAATAAGATGTGGAAAAAAACTTTCAAATGTGAAAAAAAACTACAGGCATATTTGGAAGTCTATGATTTAAGATAAAGATATTGATACGTATTTTCTAGCTTCTTTTAAACACATCTCTTGGACTATTGTAAGGGCTTCTAATTAACAAATGTGTTTGTATGTGCCTTACACAGAAAGAGACAAAGTATAATTTTTCTAAATGACAAAAAAAATGAGATGATCAGAGGTTACGAAAGGAACACTGGAAATCTGCCATTCTCTGGAACTCTAAACTATTTACTTCTAGCATTCACTGAAATTGACAGCAATTATAAAATATCATGTTATTAAGATATTGGAGGGAGGCAATTAAATAGTCATCAATAAAAATAATCTAAATGGAGTATGGGAATTATTGCACCTCTAAAATGCAGGCTTTCATGCAAAAGAAGCAGCCAAATGGCATTGTCCTTTTTGTACTTCTTTAAACAAAGAGCATGCACATTTCAGAGTTGGATCTTGGTCATACAGAGAAAGCCTGTGCAACGTATCAGATTCACAAATAAAAAAGAACTTCATAGAACTCAAAGACACGACTATCTGAAACTTCTTAAAGTACAGATAATTTCAGAAAGAAGAAAATTCTGGTTTAAGGAATTGTAGATCAGTCTTATATCCTATCATTAATATGGGAGTACAACGTAAATCTACATTTTTACTCTTTTTTGAGAGGGAGAAGAAAATCCAGAATTTTTTTTTAAAATGTGATAGCTAACCTAGAAACTTATACTCTTTTGCCCATTGACTATCCTCTGGCTCATCCCTCCTCCCATATTTTCTTCTTCTGTTAATCAAATGTAAATATGTAATATATTTGATAATACCAACAAGTCCACCATGCCATCTGCCATCATCTGCAATTGGAACAAATAAGGTACTGTGATAATGCTGTTGCAGAACAGCAAAAAGTTACCAAGCAATGGACATGTTGCTGGCAATACCTATCTTGTTGTGACATCTTTGGGATTGTATGCATATCAGTGGCCACATTCACAATGCCCATGATACCTTTCTGAAGTTGCATTACTGAAGTTTGAAATGATGGAACGAACATTTCCACCAGCTATATAATCACAAAGAATCTGATATACCCACCTGTAGAACCACTCCACAACTTACACCTTCTCTTTTTTTTTTTTGAATTTTTTATTTTATTTTCAAAACAAACACAACACATAAAATCTTCCTTCTTTACATACTGTAGAAAGTATATCAGTTGGTTACAAAAGGTTTTCGTGCATCACTTCCACAGTCATCAAGCATAATTCATATTAACTCAAGTATTTTAACTCAAATATTTATACGTTACCCTTATACTTCCATTTATATTTGACTATAATTATTTAAACGGCCTTCATCATAAAATATACTGAAATTTAATACATAACCACATACTGGCATTTCATTTAATATTTCTAAAATCCTCCAATAACACTGAATCCTTATGTCCTATTCCAGCTAAACATCCATAATATTTAATAACAGACTTTTCTAATCCTCCTTTCCAAATCGCTGTTAGCAATTTTCATCTAGTTTCCTTATATTATACATATACATATATGTGTGTGTGTGTGTTGTCATCATTATCCCTCCTTTATTTGACTATATCCTGTTTCATAACATTTTACCCCAATAATCAAAACTTAACTGTATCTAACTTAATACTTTTTTATTAACTTTTGTATATAATCCAAAAGGATTTCTAATCTTCTTTCATGGGTTAGGGTTACACCTTCTTGATGAACTAGTACCAGAGGAGCTTCCAAAACTGTGGACATCAAAGCAGATATACTACTATTTAAGTAAAACAAAACTGTTGGATGTGATGAGATCATAGCAGAAGCACTGAAGTCTTAAGATGACTCTTTATTATGACAATTGCACTTCCTAATTCAGTTGTTCTGTACTTCAGAACAAATACCAAGCACATGGAAGCAAGACAATATCACATTCACAAAGCAAGCAATCCTAATCTCCATCTTTAGCAAAGAAGCCAGCTACAAACGAAAAAACTGCTGTCCATAGTCATTAAAATACTGCATAGACCATCCAACTCTAAATACAAAAAAAGGGAGAAAATCTGGCTCATGAAGATCAAGATAGTTTTTGATATCTATGATATTTCACTATTGCAATAAGCACCATGGGGAGGGGGGGAGAGGACATTGGTGCTGTCACCAATGTTTTTATTTACTCATCTACTGCTTATGGCAAAAGGTTAATATTATCTCTTTTTTGCTACCTCTTCAATAGAGGGAGGAAGCTGGGAGCAAGTAGGGCTGTTTGGTTTGCTCCACGTTTTATCCAGCAGCAGGTCATGGGGAGTATCAACAATGATTTGTAAAGATTACTGAAGCTGCCATCCCATTCAAGAAGAGTGTAAGAGATTTCACAAGCAAGTATACTGAACTTACTTGAGAAATAAGGGTCTTGCCTTTGTTTTCACACCATGCACATTACTTTGTTGAGGCCTGGTATTTTACCAAAGGAGCAAAATTAACAAACATATTGGCCCAGACCCAGCATATATAAGAACCAGACCATTCAAACAACCAATCAACAAAAGAATCAATCCATTGCTCAGAATTTAAATATAGCTCCAAACAACCAAACAACCAAACAACCAATTGAACACACTGGCACACAAGACATTTATAAGCTAAGGAGAATAGGACAAGACAATCCTGCTGATAATGTTACCTAATCTGGTAACAAAACATTCAGAAACTAAATTGAAACAATTTAGTTGGAGAGCAAACCACTGCCAAAATCTAAAATCTGAGCAACAAATTTTTTCCATTATTTCAAAATAGCAGCCATTATTCAGTCTTTTCACTTCACCAGAGGAACACAATAAATCCCAGAAGCACTGAAATTATATTCAGCTAAGACTTGTGCACAACTACTTTTTGGTACCCAGCTATGACCTTATACTTCATAGTGCTCTTGAAAGTGTCCATTTCTACTCTGCTCAAAAAAATAAAGGGAACACAAAAATAAGACATCCTAGATCTGAATGAATGAAATATTCTTATTAAATACTTTGTTCATTACATAGTTGAATGTGCTGACAACAAAATCACACAAAAATTATCAATGGAAATCAAGTTTAGCAACCCATGGAGGTCTGTATTTGGAGTTACACTCAAAATTAAAGTGGACAAAAACACTACAGGCTGATCCAACTTTGATGTAATGTCCTTAAAAGAAGTCAAAATGAGGCTCAGTGGTGTGTGTGGCCTCCACGTGCCTGTATGACCTCCCTACAATGCCTGGGCATGCTCCTGATGAGGTGGCAGATGGTCTCCTCCCACACCTGGACTAAAGCATCTCCCAACTCCTGGACAGTCTGTGGTGCAACATGGCGTTGGTGGATGGAGCGAGACATGATGTCCCAGATGTGCTCAATTGGATTCAGGTCTGTGGATGGGGCGGGCCAGTCCATAGCATCAATGCCTTCGTCTTGTAGGAACCGCTGACACACTCCAGCCACATGAGATCTAGCATTGTCTTGCATTAGGAGGAACCCAGGGCCAACCACACCAGCATATGGTCTCACAAGGGGTCTGAGGATCTCATCTCAGTACATAATGGCAGTCATGCTATCTCTGGCGAGCACATGGAGAGCTGTGCGGCCCCCTAAAGAAATGCCACCACACACCATTACTGACCCATTGCCAAACCGGTCTTGCTGGAGGATGTTGCAGGCAGCAGAACGTTCTCCACGGCGTCTCCAGACCCTGTCACATCTGTCACATGTGCTCAGTGTGGACCTGCTTTCATCTGTGAAGAGCACAGGGCACCAGTGACGAATTTCCCAATCTTGATGTTCTCTGGCAAATGCCAAACGTCCTGCACGGTGTTGGGCTGTAAGCACAACCCCCCCTGTGGACGTCGGGCCCTCATACCACCCTCATGGAGTCTGTTTCTGAGTGTTTGAGTAGCCACATGCACATTTGTGGCCCACTGGAGGTCATTTTGCAGGGCTCTGGCAGTGCTCCTCCTGTCCCTCCTTGCACAAAGGCAGTCCTAATGCTGGGATGTTGCCCTCCTACGGCCTCCTCCACATCTCCTGATGTACTGGCCTGTCTCCTTGTAGCGCCTCCATGCTCTGGACACTACGCTGACAGACACAGCAAACCTTCTTGCCACAGCTCGCATTGATGTGCCATCCTGGATGAGCTGCACTATCTGAGCCACTTGTGTGGGTTGTAGACTCCGTCTCATGCTACCACTGGAGTGAAAGCACTGCCAGCATTCAAAAGTGACCAAAGCATCAGCCAGAAAGCATAGGAACTGAGAAGTGGTCTGTGGTCACCACCTGCAGATCCATTCCTTTATTGGGGATGTCTTGCTAACTGCCTATATTTTCCACCTGTTGTCTATTCCATGTGCACAACAGCATGTGAAATTGATTGTCAATCAGTGTTGATACCTAAGTGGACAGTTTGATTTCACAGATGTGTGATTGACTTAGCTTACATTGTGTTGTTTAAGTGTTCCCTTTATTTTTTTGAGCAGTATATATTCCTAAGGGATATATTTCGGGTAACCACTTGCTTCCTACATGTAGTATTAAGGAAGGAGGGAGGGAAGGCAACCATTGATTCAGGGATCTGATTCATGGCATATTGTTTGAAGTTATTGTTATTTACCACAGGACTGAGTTATTTCCGTAATGAGGACAATTACAAACCAATATTGTTCAGGACAAATTTCACAAACACTTCAGCATCTCAGCTTTTCCAATGCATTCCTAATGAAGAGTAATAAACTCAAGAGTTTGCACTCAGAGCATTTAAACAACATTTCAAAGACCAGAAAGCCCAACAGGATCAGTATGGTCTACCTAAGAACATTTTTCTGCACAGTTAAACCTTTTTTTTTTACAAACCAACAAGTTATTTGCATCACATAATTCATTCCAAATTCTGAAAAGTACTAACTTTAGCATATTTCAATGCTCTCTACACATCAGTTTTAGGGGGCTGATGAAAAAAAAACGGTGCCACCACAAAACCGCGCTCGACTAAACCGCGCTCGACTAAACCGTGTCGCTGACGTCATCAACAGGGCGACAACAGCACGGAGACAGAAGCACGCTGTAAACCCTAAACCTAAAATTAACCTCTAAACCTAAACCTAACCCCCCTAAACCTAATCCTAATCCTAAACCTAACCCTAAACCTAACCCTAAACCTAACCCTTAACCTAACCCTAAACCTAAACCTAAACCTAATCCTAACCCTAACCCTAACCCTAACCCTAACCCTTAACCTAACCCTAAACCTAACCCTAAACCTAACCCTAACCCTAACCCTTAACCTAACCCTAAACCTAACCCTAAAGCTAACCCTAAACCTAACCCTTACCTTAAGTTGAATCGGCTTGCTTTCAAAGCGCTATTTAAAGCGCCCTTCTTTCTCCGTGCTGGCTGTTGTCGCCCTGTTGATGACGTCAGCGACGCGGTTTAATCGGGTTTTGACGGGTCACGAAAAAAAACTATGAGCTGAGACTGTACCACAGTCGCCTGTGGACAAGGGACTGTTGAAACTTCAGTTCATGTCCTGTTGTACTGCAACACTTTACAAAGACTCAAGAACGGACCTTATAATTCCTTATCTGGTAAAACACCTGAGAAATTCCGATCTGATCTGATACAGTTTTCACATCAGATTTAGTCTCCTTGAACATAGCAAAAATTTATTGTTCTCATATATATTTATATATATTTTTTAATTTTCAAAAAAAAATATTTTATTCATTTTCATTTTCATTTTATACAATCACTTATATACTGTGCATTTGCAAAAAAAAAAAAAAGCAGTAAACACAACTCATCTTCCACCATGGAAAACCAACATAGCACTTCCATCCTCCATACACCCTTTCTTCTCCCCCTCCAACTTTCATTTCTCCCTTCCAACATTCCCCTGTTCTACTTCCCTTCCCTCTCAAACATTCCTTTCTCCCCTTCCCTCCATCTCGCCCTCCTTACATTCCCCTCTCTCTCCCTCTTTACTTCTCCCTCTTCCTTCCCTCTACTTCTCACTTTGGTGTATTTCTCTATTCATTAATCTATTCAATTTATATCTTACACTAAAATTAAAAAAATGAAAAAAAGGGGGGGGAAATAAAAAGAAAAAAGAAAAAAGAAAGAAAAAAGAGCAACAGTATACGAGTGCATTCTTCTTATTCTATAAGTTGAAACTATATTTCCACCCTCCCCCCCTCCCCCCCATAAACCCCCCTCCCTAATCCCCTCCCGACTTCCCAGGTCCCATACCCGGCATAACTCTTTATCAAACACAGTCTGGAGTATATTAAAACCAAGATTAAAAATTAAAAAATAAAAGATAAAGGAAAAAAAAAGAATAAGGAAAAAACAAAAAAAAGGAAAACAGGAAAAAATCAATAAACTCTCTACATTAAGCTCAGCTTCCCATCATTATTAAAACTTAAACAGTGTACATCATTCCTAATTTCATTTCATTTATTACTTGCAGGATTTCAAGCTATGTTGAAACCAAGTAGGTTAATCAAATGGAATTCTCTAACTAGGGGCCTTGTCTCTTTATCTAAATGTCCAAACTTTTAATTTGTCCCTTATAAAGCAACTTAAACACCTCAAATATTTCTCTCGGTTTCTGTTCCAACTCCTCTCATCCTGCCTCTACCCGTGTCCATATATGTATTTTATTATCATCCATACTCCTCTCATATTTGCTCCACCTTCCTTCAAACCCCCTGAGTATATCCTTCCAAACATTATATTCAAATAAAAATTTCTATAAAGATCAACTTGCTTTCTGGCTCAAAATAAACTCTAATTAAACCTTCACTACCCTCCCGTCTACGCCTCCTTTCCCAACTCAATTCGACCAAAACCACAATCCAAAAGCATCACAATCTCCGCCTTCCTCACCCTAGAGAATAAAACAAACAGTTTATATGAAAATTCAAAGTTGTCCATCAAATCTTTTTTTTTTTTTAAGTCCCATACAATATAATTTCCGAGGAGATCAGCATCGTTTCTTTCAGCCTTAATGTCTCTTCATCGGTATACCACTATACCATTTTATACAAGACAGAGTCACAAAGTTATTCAAGTTAAAATTAAGCCAATGTTTTGGAAGCATAACTAAGTACTTATTCTCTGTTCCTCCGCCCCTCCGGAGGGGAAAAACAACACCTCCCGCCTTGTAGCTGTGTGATTGGTTGTCTCTCTTCTACTTCTCCTTGTCTTTGTACAAGTCCGGGTAATTCAAGAGGTCCCGCCTTTAGGATCTTATTGTAAAAGTCTCGAGCTTCGCCAGGTGAATTAAGGCGATGTTTTTGATCATCAAGTGTAACTGTAATACCAAATGGCACCTCCCATCTGTACTGTATCTGATTATTTCTAAGTTCTTTAGTTAAAAAGACATAGTCTCTCCTGGCTCTTAACATCTGGGGTGGCATTTCTTTAAAGACAATCAGGTCCTGTCCATCAATTCGCAGCCTATTATTGTAGAGCTCTTGTAGTATCGCGTTTCTGGATTCTTTTGTAGCAAAGTATATAACTACATCTCTCGGGAGCTGTTTCTGTTTTGCTGTCCATGAATTATGGCGGTAAATTTTTTGGATCTGCCAATCAAAGTTGAGTCCCGGACTTCCCACCAAACGATTGAGAGCCTCAGAAAAGGTCAGCTTCAAATTCTCCTGATCGTTTTCACGCAATCCCCTAACTCTTATTGCAAACGCAGGTTTTTTATAGTTTGTCATAACAAGTTGTCTCTCTGCCTTGTCAAATTCCTGTTGCAACTTTTCAATTTTAGATGTCAGATTAGAGTTGGCTTCTTCCAAAACTTCCAGTTTATCCTCCATTCCTGCAATATAATCTGTCATCACATTTATAACCCCGATGGTATCCTCCTTTGTTTGAGCAATCTTGGCATCAAGTTTGTCACATAATTCCGAAATAAATTGCATCATTTCCTCTTTAAATTCTCTGAGAGTTTCAAAAAGAAATTCTTTCGTTAACAAATCTCCAGTAGGGGGCATAGAAGACAAAGACTGTGGCTTTATAGCGATTACTTGGGAAGCATTGTTAAAAAAACGTTTCGATTGCTTTGATTTGGGAGCCATGATAAGAGAAAAAAAGAAAACAAACAAAGCCTCTGCGCACCTTGATTTGAGATAAAATACTTTCAGTAAACTTTGGCAATTAATTAAGAGAGATCTTCAGGAGAACAGGGTTGGTTAAATATATCATATATCGACTGCGAAGGTTGTAAATCGCCATTTTGAAAAACAATTAAACAAAGGAGTTTTTTGTAAAATTGAAGCTGGTATTTTAAATAGAAAAAAAAGGTTCACCGGTATGGTCGCTGCTCAGATTTATCTTTAACAAGTTAATTACAAAATCTTGTACTGAGAGGGGGGGTAACTCGCCTTGAGCTGAAAAAAGACAGCTGAGAAGCTTTGGCCGGAGTAATGACTCAGCTTTCCGTTGAATCACTCTCTTTCATTCACAGCCAAAAAAAATAAAGACTGTGAACATCAAAGAGGACTCTAACTAGCTGGGGTCCCTCCCTGCTTTTTCCTTGCCTGGAAAAAGAGATATCTAAGATTTTAAATAGATATACGAACCAAAACTCTGAGAGCAGCTTCGTTAAGCTACCGTCGGCGGCAAGCCCCTCCCCTGGAAGCCAACATAGCAAAAATTTATTATACTGCCTGTAAAATCAGGCACACTTTGATTATCCACTGACAAAGCTACCACCAATTATAATGTTTTATCTTGTTTGATTTTTACTTTTATTTGTAAAATGTGTTTGTTTGTAATTCTGGTCAGTGACCACAATTTTTTTTAAAGTATTAAAACACAAGATTGAAAATGTTTCAGTCAGTAGTATTATCAGTCCTGCTATATTAGGCTAAATCACGAATGCTTCTGTAACCAGAGATTAAAAACTGGAAATCTTCTAGGAGTATTTGGCAGTATAGTGGTAGATCATCGTGAAAAAGAAACCATGTGTTAACAATATTGCAACCAGTCAACAATAACTGATGAAACAAAAAATCCTGGCTGAGATGGTTTGCGCATATTTGCATAATAGATCCAGTTTGTTTGTCATAAAGTTACATGGGAACACAAAGATAGAAGGTTCAACCCAGGGTATCAAGGCAACTCTGGAAAAGGTGGATTGTAACTGATCCAGATTACACTTGAATTCATTACAGCAATGGCCAACACATTTTGGGCAAGGCATTATAGCAAATTCCCATGACTCTGTAGCTCCAAAGTAGCATGTTGGATATACTCAGGTTCATATACTTGCCATTTAATCTATTTTTGCACTGTATTCTAAGAGACTTAGGATAATTAGTAATGTTTACAATTAACATTTAAAAGCCACCAAACATATATGTTGAAAAGACATCACTGAGTGTAAATAAATATAAGATCTTCATGTTTTTTCCTTTAAGAAGTAACACAAAATATTTATATATCAAACTTCTTAAACACCTATCTCCCTCATAGAGGACTCTGGGTGATAAGCATATTATGATCCTCAAGCCTTGAAATCATACAGTTACAAAGTCATATCAATATAATTAAAAATTGTTTAAAAATTATATTCTTCCAAATCATAGTAAAATATTATAGTTCTTACCTGAAACTATATCATGGTGAGAGGTATATTGATACCTCCAAAAGTTTACTGCGGATCTCTTTCTATTTTGAAGTCTATTCAATCTCTCTGCTAGCCCCCTCCTAGAGACAAAAGAAATTACTTTTCAAATTCTCAAAATTCACTGATTTTCTCAAGGCTTTGTTAAATAAATTCAACACACAATTTCTAGAGTTCTTAGCAACAGAAGAATATTGCAAAAATAGATATGTGAATAGATTCATACAGAGTGTGTGTAATCAATCCTACATTTAATATAAGCAGTTTCAATATACAGTTCTTTAAATTCCTGGAATAAAAATAATAAGAATACAAGAATACTCTTTGGGTCAGAATAATGTTCCACCTGAAGAGTGTAATTTCAATCAACACAAGTGTATTTTTGACCATTGCCCTACAGCATATTACTGGAAGACAAGTGACCACTGGTAAGGAATGTGTCCCAAAATACTCCTTGTGCATACTTGACCTCATGATTCATTTCATAAGCTAGGTCAAGTGTGCACTTTCTGTAGTCCGAAAATTGTCCATAGCTGAAAAAGTCCCGTATTTGTGAAGGGAACAGCCTTCAAAACAATGTTATTAAAAGCAATTCTGAAACTTACTTATTTGCAAATAATATTCAATACTCTCGAAGTTAAGAACAAGAATTGCTCTCAGTCAGTTGCATGATTTAATAACTAATAATTCACTTCTTAAACATCAATTTTCAGCTGTGATCCTATTTTAAATTACATTTGTGAAGAAAAATCTGTATTGAAGCCACATTAAAGGCTTTTGCTTGATTGTCATATTTAAGTGAAATCTTGTATTATAAGTTCTGGAGTATTTTTATTAAGACAACGTTTCAAGTTTATGCTCTAACTACCAATGCAAAAGAAGAGGAGAATGTTGATTTCTATGATTAAGTACAGTTTGAAATCGACATACAAGTAAGATGTGCTGCTCATGATTGGAGATTGGAATTGCAAAGTTGCAAACATTAGGGGAAAATATTAAGATTTTCCCATTTTTAAATTTTAAGGTTTCAAAAATATACTGTATTTTTCAGAGTGTAAGACGCACCTTCCCCCCCCCCCAAAAAAAGAGAATGAAAATCCGGGTGCGTCTTATACACTGAATACAGCATTTTTGGTCTCCCAAAAGCCTGCATCCCATTTTTTGCAAAAATGGACATGCAGAGGGTTTGAGAGGCCTGCAAAGTGCTCCCGAGGACTGGGGAAGGCAAAAATGAACAAAATACATGCCCTGTTTTGCAAAAAAAAATGAGGCATGCAGAAGATTTGGGAGGCCTGTAGAATGCTCCTGGGGAGGGCAAAAATGAGTGAAAACAGACCCATGTTTCACAAAAATGGGGATGTTTTTGCCCTCCCAAGCCCCCAGGAGCACTCTGCAGGCCTTCCAAACTCTCTGCATGACCTGTTTTTTGCAAAAAAAAATGGGCTGTGCAGAGGACTTGGGAGGCCTGCAGAGTGCTCTGGGGGCTGGGGAGGGCAAAAACTTTTTTTTAAATTTACATCTTCAAAATCTTGGTGCATCTTATACTCTGGTGCATCTTATAGTCCGAAAAATACGGTAACTCTAAAATTAATGTAGTTACTTTAAACAACTGATGCATACCTCAGCAATTTTCTTTTTTTTGCAGAATCTTCTGGAGTCTTCAAACTTTTTTCTATTTTTTTCTTAGGAGTTTGTAGAAAGGTCTGAGCAGATTTTAGCCAGTCAGTGGCTGATCTTCCTGTGTCTGTTTCAAACCCTACTCCAAAACAGAACTGGAACTTTTTAGGAAATGCTAAATTAGTAGCTTCTGTTTCTACATTGCTTCCTTCAAAATTGTCATCATCTGATGAATATTCTGAAATCTGAGGAGAAATTGTCAAGATAGAAAAAAAAACATCTATTTAAAGAAGCTAATGAATTAATGTAACTAACCAATAAAGATTTACAATCATGGAAACAAAAAATTTCATCACCATATATCCAGAATGTGAGGACTCAACGTGACCAATGCAGCTATATTTTATTTATTTGCTAAAGGAAATAAAGTCCACCTTTCTGGTTCAAAAGTGACATTAATAATAGTTTAAAAAATATTGGTAGTATGTAACATAAGCAACACCCAAAATACGGTAGCTAACTAAGCAATGAGAATCATTACTAAAGAAAAATCATAGAAATAGACCTTATCCCGAACAACTGAACCTACATAGTTCAGAAATAGTAGTCTTCAATTTACAACAGTTCCTTTAGTGACTGTCCAAAGTTACAATGTAACTGAAAAAGTGACTTATGACAGTTTTTCACACTTACGACGATTGCAACATCCCCATCATCACATGATCAAAATTCAGATGCTTGGCAACTGACTCATGTTTATTAGGATTGCAGTGACCCCAGGTCATATAATCACATTTGTGACATTCTGAGAAGCAAAGTCAAAGGGGAAGCCAGATTCATTTAACAACCATGTTACTAATTTAATCACTACAGTGATTCACTTAACAATTGTGGCAAGAAAGGTTATAAAATGGGGCAAAACTCATTTAACGGTTGTCTTACTTAACAAAATAAATTTTGGGCTCAATTGTGGTCATAAGTTAAGGAGTAACCAGTGTGTTTCCACTTTGCTGAATTACAATCATTGTAGCTACTGTACCAAGGTTGTGTAAGGCTAACTTATTATAAATGTCCAACTAAGGTTCCACAGGTTTTCCCGCTATCCTTAAATACTGATCTAGAACATGACAACCATTATTATTAAACTACAGTCATTTCCAGTAATCCTAAGCTTACTGGTAAACTTAATTATTTGAAAGGTAACTGACCAAAAATGGTTTTGCCAAGAGCCTTTGTCAGAAAATAGTCTTAACTTTTAAACCAAGGAATATTTACATTTTTCATGCCATAGCAAAAAAAGTTATTTTATGTGCTGATTATATTTGGAAGTTATGAAAAGTGAAAATGAGCACAGTAGATGAGGAAATTTATATAGGGAAAGTAAAAAAAAGTTTTTTATAATGAGCTTATATTAAGAAACTGAGCAGTAGTCAACATAGCTAGTATAATAAAGAATTATTCATTTAAATGTGCTTTTTATTTGTTTTAAGTGATCTCCCATCTGAGAACATTCTAGTAGTATTTATAGCAATTGAACCTTCAAAGATAGTCCTTGTGTAAATCTCATTATACAATCCAATCAAAATGGATTACTAAAACCTTTGTGACTATGACAGGATGAACTGATGTTGAACTCCTAAATACCCAACTGCATGCTTAGACTATAAACTTCCTCTTTTCAAGGAAGAATAATTCCATCAAGAAAATCGAAGTTATGTTGATTGGCTTCCTGGGTTTTTTTTTTTGTTTGTTTGTTTTAAACCTCCATGCTTTTAGTTCACCGTTGGAAAGCAATTGACAGACTTTACACAAATTGTATCATTTCAAAACATTTCATTTGTAGTGCAAATAATTATAGTATAAAATTACAAATCACAAATGATCACCATTGGTTTTAGAAATCAAGGTTCATATATTATTGCAGTGGGACTTCCTCATCAATATGTAAGAAATAAAAAAAATTCTTTGGAAATTGGAAAATGAAAGAGAAACAAAGAAGTTCTGATTTTTTTTTAAAGAGTTAATTTCTTTTCACCTGTTTAATACATACACTGAAACAAGTTTTACTCCTTTATTCAGAGCAGTAGATAAATTAGAATTTCAAAAAAAAAAATCTTCTGTGAGGGCTTATCAAGCAGGAGTGCCTTCAATAATCTTATTATTATTACGTAGATTACCTAAGTGAGACTTCCTTCCAAGAACTTGATTCTAGCTTCATGCAAACTTCCCTTTGATAAAATGATTTCCTTTTTATTTACACCTTATCATTCCAAGATCACACTGAGAGCTTTTCCTGCCCATTTACTCTTACTCTGATTAAGTTAATACCCAAATTGGTTGCAATGAATGAAATACTAAATATACCAGTAGAATTAGAAAGCAGAAGCTAAATCTATGGACCACTGGAAGAGGCAGGATTAGAAATGATAACAAAAAGGTTCGAAGGTATAATTAGCAACTTGGAACAGGATTAAAGCTGACAAATCTAACCACTGCCACACCATGACTCATATGACAATTCAGGTTTCATGGAATCTCTTCCTAATTATCTATTGACTCCTAATTATTTACACCAGTAAAATAATTATTTAACATAAGAGTTTCTCTGCAGGCCTACAACTCCATCTTTGAACTTAACACAAGGTCTCTTTCAGCTATTAATTGTAACATTCTATCATTATTCTATCAACCAGGCCTTTGGCAAGACAGGGTATAACCCCTTGCTTCATCGTGGGTTTTGTTAGCTTTTATGTTTTGTTGATTTCATTGTGATTTCTTTGATTGTTGTGAGTCACCCAGTCATTTAACAGAAAGCAGCATACAGGTTTTATTATTACAGTTCATTGTACTGTCAGTCAGACAGGATTTGACATTTTTACCTACCTACTGAGTCCTTTGGGGGGGGGGGCTGGGATAAGCAGATGATGATGATAATTTTGTGAATATACATTCTGTCACAGATTATGCAAATTATGCAAATAATGTCTTTAAACCAGTGAAATTTGAAAATAAATATAACTTAAACATTCCAAATATGCTTAATAGTAGACTAGGCCACCATTAGATGGGAGCAAAGAGAGAAAATTGTATTTCCTGCCATCTAGCAATTATCTGGAATTTTGACATTAAGAGTAGTATCTATTCTTAATATTCCATACATAAATGTTCTTCAGGAAATTTCACTAACATGATATCCTGTAACATTTTAGATCCATTGGGTCCATGACTTTAATTAATACAGTTAATTAAACTGTATATGGAATTATGGCAGCTGCAGGCCAACATTTCTGAACAGCAACCATGCATAATGTTCTGCACAGATGTTAAGAATATAACAAGAAGCAGTGTATCAAATTAAGATGTTAAACAATTTAGCAATAGCACTCAGACTTATATACTATCCCATAGTGCTTTACTCTCTGAGTGGTTTGAAATGTCAGCATATTGCTCCCAACAATATGCTGTTCAATACAGTGTTCATTTTACTGACCATGGAAAGATGGACGGCTGAATCAACTTTGGGCACTTAGCCTGCAATACTGCATTCTAACCACTGGGCCACCATGACTCATATTACACTTATTCATAAGTATAATAATAGTTCTTTCTTTACCAAGAAAAGTCAGTTCAGAAGGGAAATTACGAACATGAAAATAAATGGAATATATCCATAATTCCAAATTCACTTTTAATAATTCCCTTCCAAAGTCATTATTCATACCCTAAAAGCCATTAGATGAATATTATATGTGCAATTCAGCCCTTTTCCATAATTATTTAAAGAAAAGTTTATCTAAAATTTTGCAGCCACCAATTTGGACATACAATTATTTTAACAAGCAGAAGATATGACTGTTACAAGCCATTATCCTGGGGAATAGAAATTGGAGACTATTTTCATACAACATGCTCAACCACAAAATAGTCATTATATTTTAATTTACTTTGTTGTGAAAACCAGTTTCTGTGGTTAGCATACTTCATGGTATGTACACCCAGTAAACTCAATTAACTGGGTATATCTATGATTAGAGACCTGAAGGAACAGTTTAGGGGCAGATTATCATGAAGAAAATGGAGTCATTAGGAATTAAGAATAACCCTGCTAGATTAGGTTAAGGACTGCCTTAGTCTAGCCTACTTGTTTCTCATACTGGTCAAAAAGATGCCTTAGGGATGCTTGTAAGAATGAGACAAGGAAATACTCTTGCCCCAACCCTAATCTCCTGCAACTCTTATTTAGTGGTATTGTACCCTTTGTCCAGTCACTATTTTTCCAAGCTAAAAAACCCAAATATTCTAGGTCCTTCCCACAGGAAAGAGTGCTAAGCCGTTTGAAATGCCATAAATACATAAATAACTAATAATCACCACATATTTTTTAACAGAGATCTATAACCAAAAAGCCAAAAAAAAATCTGCTGGGTTCTTCTGTACTATGGTCTCTTTATGCTGCATTGTCTATTGATTACATGTAGTAAGTGGCAAACATCCTTGAAAACCTTCTTCATTTGTTTCATTAATACACTTGTAG
Organism: Thamnophis sirtalis; assembly: GCF_051295495.1. Lineage (NCBI taxonomy): Eukaryota > Metazoa > Chordata > Lepidosauria > Squamata > Natricidae > Thamnophis > Thamnophis sirtalis. Next base: position 143,292,142 of record NW_028261382.1, read on the forward strand.
AAGTAATAGTGTTAACTTTTGGCATTTATACATGTACAGGTAAATTAATGCCGCTGCCAATTTTATTTCCAAATGACAAATATTATCATGAGGTAACCTGATATTTCAAACTGTTAACTGTACCACATCAGAAATTTGTTTAGCTTCACACATCTTTCTTGAAAGTAATATCAAGTTCCTGCCATGCTTCAAAAAATTTGAAATGACTTTTCTTTGCATGAAAACACATGAATTGAATGAGGCATAATGATTCAACTTGCTTGCCTTTTCAATAATATGTTCTGCTGTCGATTCTTAAATTCCTAACTAAATATACCAGGGCCCTTCTAAATTATAGAACAGAGGAAAGAAGACAACCTTATGACATGGCTATTAAAGAATTATTCTACATTAGTTACCCTATTTATTTATGTAGTTTGTTTTTGGAACTCCCTCCACCACTGGGCTCTTTTTATTATCTTTCTTTACAACCAGACTCTCTAATATACTCCACTTGCTATGAAAAAAACATATCTTCCCTTAATATTCTACAGTAACCTTCTACCACCTAAGCACCCACCTGTGGACTATACTCAACACCCAGAATTCCAAGGTAATATGGCTATTTTTGTGAGAACTGGGAGTGGCAGTCTATATATCTAGAGGCTGCTCAGGTTGGGCAAGGCTTCAGTACAGTTTATTTCCTCATTTTTTCAAGAGTTTCTATTCTGTTCCTAGAAACTATTCTAACATTTTTTTTCTTTCAACCCCAATTTCATTCTGTGGAAATAACTTGTTTTGCTTTTCTTAGTCATTTGGGCAGTCCCTTCCTTTTGCATACTAAAGTCTTTAATGAAAGTTTTTCCACATTTAATTTGAATATAAAAACATTTTATTTCTAGTATCATTAGTGTTTATGCAGGAATTACTGCTTAAACAGACAGCAAAGGGTCTGCACACTTCATATTTTTACAGAGCTCACAAAGTTCATGATCCTTCCAGGCTCTTATCCTTACCTTCAAACTGCACAATCCTTCCCAACTACTTTAGTTTGACCTTTTCTATTGATTTATGGTTCTCAGAAAAAATAGAAAACTAATTCCAAAATCATACAAAGAGTAAACCCATAATCAACCATTTTTGGGATAGGCAAGGTTAAGAAACAGGCATAGCAGCAATTCTATGAAAATTTGTTATCAGGCATGCTGCAATGCTGCCTGCCAAGCAGCCCTGGGTGGCCTGCTAGCTTTTTAAAAAGCCCAATAAACTCGCTGCCACTCTGAAATAAACACTGCTGAGCACCTTCAGGCTTCCCTACTATTGCTAGTTCTGGTGCTGCTGCCTTTCTAAATAGTAGCCACTGAACAGCTGATCAACATGCCAGGTATTCCTTTGCAGCCTGCAATTATTTTTAATTGAGCTTAAAAAAAAGAATATAAATGTAGCAGAACTCTACAAGTTCTGTAGGCTTGCTTTTTATTGTTATTGAATACAGTAACAGAATCTTGAAAGCCTGACAGAATTTTTCTCTATCCCTTTTTATGCCAAAGCGCAGCCATCTTGAGTTTCTAACATTTCCTCTTTTTCAGGACTCCTTTTTTTCGGGGGGGGGGGGAACTACATATATGGTTTACTCATTCATTTCCCATGCCAATGGCAGGTTAACATTTCTTCACAAATAGAGAAAAAGTCAATACAATATAAAATCACAGTAAATGATTAATTAATGTTATCAATAACACCCTCATAGACCTATATTTCATATTTTCCTATTTATATTATCAAATATTTTTCTCATTAAATGCTTTAAAAAACCCTTATCTCTCCACATTTTAACATTGGGGGGAAGGGGGGCTCCAAGGTATGAATTCTTTGTAATAGAACTTGTTACAAACCACCTGGGTCCAATTTTGTTTTATTCTTTTTTTTAAAATGGACAGCTACAAACATAATTCAATATGACAATGTCTCAGTTTTGCTCATAGTATAATGCTATCAAAAGAATTATAAGGAATTATAATTCCTTTGATAGCATTATACTATGGGCAAAACTGAGGTATTCTATTGCAGATAATAAATGAAACAATTGATCATATACTAAAATGTTTGATATATTTGTCTTCAGATTTGACATTTCAATATGTAATTTGACCATGGTACAATAATGCTTAACAATAAACAGACACAACACTACTGAGTTTATTGACTAAATAAATCTTAAATTTTACACTATGATTCTAATGCTCTTCTATTTTCCCAGGCATTTGGGTTAGACGGGTAGATGATTTTTGCGACTATTGATGGTGAGTGGGGTCACTGTTTAGCCATAGGCCCTGCAGGGGTATGTCTGGTGAGTTTGCGTTTTAATCCTATAAACTATCCAGAGTCACTTGCCTGAGATGGGTGGCTGTATAAATCAATTAAATTAAATTAAATTAAAGAACATGTTGGCTGGATAACATCAAATCTGATGCAAAGCTGAACATGCAACAATTGAAAGAAGCTGTTTTTGACAGGTAGTATGGAGAGCACCAACATCACTACCGTATTTTCAAAGTATAAGATGCACCTCCCCTCCCTAAAAGAGGATGAAAATTTGGGTACGTCTTATACTCTGAATGTAGCTTTTTTGAAGCTTTTTTTTCAGCCCTAATGAGGCACTAGCGAGTGAAGCGATTTTCCGGGCTTCCCATGCCTTTCTCATTGCTTCTCTGATCAGCTGTGATTTAGAAGCTGTTTTTTATCCCCAACTAGGGGATAAAAAGCGTGAACGTGTGCCCGCTCAAAACCAGCAAACTTATGTCCTGAATCTGACCAGACTAAGGACACTAGCCATATGAATACCTGGTATGCAGAATTTCCCCCCTATATTCCTCCCCAAAAACTGATGTGTGTCTTATACTCCAGTGCATCTTATACTCAGTATAATATGGTAAATAAACAACAGATTGATAATTTCACTAAACCATATATTCCTGATATGAACAATTATTGCATATATAAATAGTTGTAGGGATGCTTTTTACTGGAAAAAAATCCCTCTGATTCCTTAGGGGCTAACTGAATTATGAGGATACGCTCCAAAACATCTTTCTCTGTTCATGTTTCTGGCAAAAAGAGAAGCAACCCTTTCTTCTTCTGGTGAGCAACATCTTAATATATTTGCTTGCTGGAGATGACTCTTCTATTATTGGCAGCAAAGGAAGCAAAAAAAAAAAAAAAGGTGCATTTTTCCCAGACTGCCAGCCAAACGAGGATATATCTTGGAATCTTTCAGATAGGTGGAACAAAATGATAAGAGGAATTGAACATGCCTGGGTAAATCTGAATGAATGTTAACCCTAGTATTTGTGAAGATCTTAGAAGATGCAAAATAAGGAAGAAAATTGAGACACACCCAACTTCTCATTTTTAACTATCTGTGTTATAGTTATAGGTTATAGGTAATACCTGTTTTCTTCAAAGAATAAAACCACGTAAAAGCAACAGTCAAAAATTTTAATGATAAAACCCAGGCATGGGTAGAAAGAAAACTTTGTCTCAATCAGTCCATGATAAACATGATAAACAACTAAATATAAAAGCAATTTTGACTTTTTATATTTTATATACAGTGCTATCATTCATCCCACACAGAAATTTGCTTTTTAGATTACATGTAGAAAAAATTGTCTCATATCAGTCCAATAATTAAGTATTTCACATCTAATGCAGTCAATACACTGACAACATCAACACCAGAGCTATTTGCTGCGTGTGAACTACTAAATTATTTTAAGGGGCAACAAACAGTTAAAGAGGCCACAAAAATATTGTACGGTATATTGAATAGTTATTCATGATTACAATTGATCACAAAAACTATGAGTGGAAAATAGAAAGTGGTCTTTCCCAACATAATGTTTTCACTAACTTTATTTAAATATTATACAGGCTGACTTCAACCTGTGCAAGAGATTTCCCATCGTCTTCCATTAACACAACACAAATTTACTTTGGAGATATCCTCAACCTTCAACAAAGGCTTTGGGGAATGCATGACTAATGGTGGGAAATTAGAATCCTGTATTTTTTATAGAATATTACTCTGATTAATTTTGCTCCATAGCAGCACACATATTCAGGATTGCAGCTTCAGTTATATTATGTATCTCATGTTGTTTTATGTAATGTAATGAATTACATTATAATTCACTCACGACATCAGTAACCCTGCTTTACTTAAAGTCAGGTGCACTGCACTGCTACTAGAACATGCTCTCATAAACTCCATCTTTACATTCGTAGTTAGCCAAACTCAATGGCAGGAAGCTTCTGTGTTCCATGTTATCAGTTATGAACAAAATGTTTTTCTTCATTCCAATGTTACTATGTATTAATTCTATATAACAGTTTAGTAGATAGAGAAAATTAATCTTAATGCAGTAGCACATAAATCAGATTAAAGATCATCAGATTAAATTTGTATTTAAGCCACCACCCCATTTCTTCAAAACGGTATTTACCGAACTTTGAGATGTGGTTAGAATTTTAATGCTATAATGCATTATCACAGAAAGGGTATCTTAATGCCTTACCACATGAGGACAAGTTAATTATCTCTATATGAATGCAGCCACCATTATAATTTCCTTAAATGTTTTTAGTTTTAAGTCAGTGTGGTTTTGCTAAGAATATGTGTTGATGAGATTTGACCAAAACACTATTTTGAATGAAAATCAGTACAAATGTTTGGGAGTGGAATCAAAGGAAAATATAAAACAATTTTTCTTCAAGTAATGAAAACTGTAAAGAAAATTTCTTTTTTTTCCATTTTCCAGGATATTTTTCAGAATAAAAGTACCAAAATCACTTACTAGAACACAACCAAGAATGAAATCCACTGTTTATCATCTTACAATACATTTGTATAAAATATTTTCAAATTATTAGCACATTTATGCCAGGAAAATAAATTAAAGTAAATTAACCACACAAAACATACACGTAAATTAAGCACACAGACTTCTATGAGTTATAACAAAGTGCCATTACACTAACCATTAGCAACAATTTGATCTTTGATCTTTCAAATATCCAAAATAGTTCACACGCATTAGTATAAGCTTATTAGTAATGCTTTAAATATATTTTAATTTTGAACTCCATACTGCAGATTACATTGTTTTGGAAGTTTGGCTGGAACAAACTGGGGAAGTGACAAAGTTTGATGTGCAAATCAGTATTTAAGCTACTATTCTCTTCCAGCTCTTACCTTCTAGCTGAGTGGAATGTCTTAGAAACCAAAGTACTGCAGATGTTTTCCAAGAGCAGGGGGAACGACAATTTTATGAAAGAAGGTTATAATAAACTAGACTTCATATCTAAATATTTTGAAGGTAGCAGCAGGAATCCATATATATAGTACACACAGTTTTTTACTTAGTACCACAATTGGTACCAGAATTTTGCTCACTAAGCAATGCAATGATTAAATATCATCATGTGACCAGACCCCAATTTTATGACCATTTGACAGTTGTTAAATGAATCATGTGGTCCTTAAGTGAATCACAAAGTTGCTGAGTGACTATAGCTTCCTCAATTGACTTTGCTTGTCAGAAACCAAATAGGAGGGTTGCAAATCATGATCATGTGACCTCAAAGCACTTCAACTGTCACAAATGCAAGACGATCACCAAGCACCTGAATTGTGATCATGTAATCACAGGGGTGGTGTTATGGTCACAACTTTCAGTATGGGTTGTAAGTCACTTTCACCAAGGCAGCTGTAATTTTGAGTCCTAATTAAACAATGATTGTAACTGAGAATCATCATTAATTAATGGTTGTAACTGAGAACAAAAACATAAAATACTGAGAATTTAAAAGCAGTAATCTTGCTCAACACATATTATTTTGGCTTCTTTTCAATTATTTTGAACTAAGAGACAATATTGGACTCTTAGTTCAAAATAATTGAACTAAGGTATACAATATTGCATGTAAATTATAATTGATATAATATCCAGATTGGTAAATTTAATAAAAAGAGGAGGAAAAAGATCTGAAAATTATACTGTAAACAAAGAAACTTAAAAAGAAATCAAGGGTTTTTTATTTTTTTTAACTGCTAAGATTAATTTTAATTGATTAATAAAATGTTATATGTATTTATTCTTACCAGTTTGTGTAGTAATATACATACAAATTAATGTTGATTAAAAATCTTTGAGCCTTTCTAAACAATGAACTCTAATTCAAATAGTAATAACTGAAACATATTGATACTCCATTGATTCAAATCAGATGTAGATTTCTCCTTCCAATGCTGTATAATTCATTTAGCCAATCCCTCAGGCCTGAGCAATCCAAAATTATGTCTTGATTGATTCCAAATACTGGGAATGCAGCCAAGGTTAACATATTATACATACTTTTAATGAAAAGTGATCAGTCCAGAACAATAATCTTGTTCACCTTTGATGTTCTTCTTTGCAATTGAGCCATTCGTCTAAAAATGTTCGTAAACTGTGAAGCCTGGCACTACATATATAGTGGCTTGTGGCAACTGTTTGAAACACTGTCAAAGGATATAATTTGAAAAAGTGATACTGAATAGAAATATAGGCTGCCCCCTCAATGCTGCTTCTTCAAAATAAAATATTTATTTACATTACCACTTCCAACTGTTAGTTCAACAAGATGCTTATGTACAGATAGAGTCTACCTCCTCTTATAAACATTATAAAGCTTTAATCTTTTACTTTCCAGGGGAAAAAAGATATAATGCAAAGTCCTTGAGAAGATTGTTTCATGTTGTAACAATATTCAGTTTATTCTATTTTTCCAAATATATTGCTAGTAGGTAGATGAGAAATTGGTATTAGAAAAGAAAAAGGATAGGACTTCCTGGGCGGAGATTACTGATGGAAGCAGCTTAACATAGCTGCTCCCGAGTTCCTGGTCGCGTTATCTGTTTAGATGATCGTCTATCAGACGTCTAACAGGTTTCTTACTCTTCGGGCAAGAAGGGAAGAAGATTAGTTCTGCTGTGCAAATGCCCTTTGATTTTTGCAGCTTCTGTGTCTGCGGAAAGAGGGGGGCCAGCCGAAGTCAGAACGGCATCCGTGCTGGGAATCTCCAACTGCTTTGTGCAGTATGAAGTAAGCATCCTTCCACTCAGATCAAAGTTTGAATTATTTGATTTTAACACGAGCTGAGCTCGCATGCGAGGACTAATTGTTTATCCAAATCCTAGCTTCATTTTTTTACAAGATCTTCTTCCGTTAATTTATCTACTTAAAGGGGCATTTAAAATGGCGACGATCCTGCGGAATTCCTCCGTAACAATGATTATTTTCTTAATCTCCTTGTTAAATTCTACAGAGCTTTAAAACTTCAAAGGAAAGGAGTGATTTATTACTCTGCCTCACAGCCGGCTAGCAGAGTTTTACTAATCAGTTTCACTTTTACAAGACTTTCTTTCTTCCATTAATTCTGCTAATTTAGAGACACTTAAAATGGCGATGAATATGCTGAACTATCTCGTTACAATGCTTATTTCCTGAAACCTTTTGCAAAGTCCTACCGAGCCTCAAAAACTTCAAAATAAAGGGGGAGATTCAGTACCTCTTTCCATAACTGTACAGTGGGTCAGTAGAGTTTTATTAATTGCTTGAAGATAAAACTTGGAATGGCCTCAAAACCAAATCCTAATTTGAAACCCCCCCCCCCCTTCAGCCCCCAGAAGCACATCTCCAATACCTAGTATAAAGCCGCAGCCTCCGCTCTCCATGCCCCCTGCTGGAGATTTGTTAACGAAAGAATTCTTCTTGAGGGAATTAAAAGAGGCTCTCAACACCGAGACAATTAAAGTGGAAGACAAACTTAAAGACTTTAAACAGGAGATAAAAGAGGAGATAAAAGAGGAGATAAAATAACTTAAAGAAGAGTTGTATGATAAAATTGATGCCAGGGTTGTTAAAATTAGAGATGATATGCTGGGGCGGGTAACTGTACTGACAGAACATGTTTCCGGAATTGAAGATAGTCTAGAGGATCTTAATGAAGCTAATACCAACTTGACATCGAAAACACAGGTGGTGCAACAAAAAGTTGAAAATGCTGAAAAAGAAATTATTGTGATACTGTCAGCCTCTGCTTTGCTGTTGCTTCGGCTGCCATGAAACAGGGAGGGGGGGCATGGTATTTGGGAGGGGTTACTCATTGTGCTGGAGGAAAGTTCTGGAGTTCAGCTGCCTGTCGGACTACGCATGCGTGGGAGATTCCCGCCAGGACTAACGGCACCAACATTCCATCTTCGTGATGCCTTTTGAAGTTATCTCACACCTGACACTTGAGAGAATTATGATTGGACTGTAACTGTGATGCCAAGGGGTGGGGAATAGGCTATTCTATATATCAATCGCTTTCGCGCCTAAATAATCAGACTTCGCTACGCTATGCCTTTAATCATTTATAATTAGTAAAAGTACACTTGATTTCTACACATGGAGTCTCGTGGTCTTCTTTCCTAATTATCTAATGGAGAGGTCCTGACAGATACAGTACACGCAAATGGAGCTGGCATTAAGAGTAAGGGGGTTGCGTGAAGAAAAACAGGAGAACCTGAAACAGATTCTTTCAGAAGCTTTTGATTGTCTGGTGGGAAGACCGGAGGCTAAGTTTGACTGGCAAATCGATAAAGTTTATCGCGTTAACTCTTGGGTGGCAAAACAGAAGCAGCTTCGTCGAGACATTGTTATATATTTCACTAGAAGAGAGCTCAGAAACACGATATTACAAGAGTCTTATAACACTAAGCTCCAAATTGGGGGTCAAGACCTGACTGTTTTGAAAGAGATACCACCTCAAATGCTAAGAGCCAGGAGAGATTATGCTTTAGTTGAAGAACTTAGAAATCGTCAGATACAGTACAGATGGAATGCACCATTTGTCATTATACTTACATTTGATAGGCAAAGATATCGTCTCAACTCCGTATGGAAAGCCCAAGATTTTTATCATAATATTTTGAAGGCTGGACACCCTGCACCATCTAGACCCGGAGAAAGACCACAAGAAGGACAAGACAGACAGCAAACCACCCAACTACCAGATAAGATGGATCATCTCTCTCCCCTAGAAGCGCAAGGTGTTATGGAACAAAGACCTAGCCGTATGACTACTAGACGAATGGAGAAACAAGCTAAAAGGCAACAACCTCAACAATCACCGGCCATCGATCAAGGAGCTACAGCAACAAGTCCAGAAGCCGTGGGAGGAGCTAGGCCAAAGGTTAAATAGGCCATGCAGGAGGCTCTAAAAAAGCTTCAGGTAACCAAAGATGACAACTAAGATTTTAACATGGAATGTCAATGGATTGAATTCTCCACAGAAGAGAAAGAAAATATTTCACTATCTTAAACAGTTTAAGAATGACATAATTTGTTTGCAAGAAACTCAACTACTTTAAAAGACATCATCTAAGAGGGGTACTGATAAATGATTGGCTTGAAATTAGAAGGAAATTCTATATCCAACTACCCAAATGGATATTCCCGACGGAAGCCCTGATATACCCAAATCTGATAAACTTCGACAAAAATGTTATTTATAAACAATTGTTAGACAACCAAAATAGATTAAACTCCAGGGAAAACTTGGCTGAAATGGGAATAAATATTGATTGGTGGCCATACTTTCAAATACAAAATAAGTATAAATCAGATCTAGCACAATTTGGCTTTCAGGACAGAGACCAGGAATTGGATAAAATTTTAATAGGACCAGACGAGAAATTAATCTCGAAAATATATAACTGTTTGCTAATTCGAAAAATGGAAACAGAAAGAGTGAAAGAAGTTATGGTAACCTGGGCCCAGAATATTGGCCACACAATTAAGTTAGATGAGTGGGAAAGGATATGGGAGTGGAACCTGAAATTAACGATGTCGACGGCCTACAAAGAAAATGTATATAAAATGTTCTACCGCTGGCATCTCTCTCCGACAAGACTGGCAAAAATTTCCACAAAATCATCGGCCAAATGCTGGAAATGCAAAATAACACTGGGCACATACTACCACATGTGGTGGACGTGTCCGGTGGTTAAGACATATTGGCAGCGAATACTAAGGTGGCTAAATGAAATTATGTCAACTAAATAAAACCTCAATCTGGAAATGTTTCTATTAGGGATAATAGATCCAAAAATAATTAAAACTAATCAATATTTACTCATCCATATCTTGACGGCGGCAAGAATCGCATATGCGCAGTGCTGGAAGAAAGAAAATGCCCCCACTAGTACAATGGTTATGAATAAAATTTTAGAAATAGCGGAAATGAATAGATTGACAATGCTGATTAACGAAAAAGAAGACACAGACTTCTACAAAGTCTGGGAGAAATTATACAAATGGTTTGATAAGAAAGACAATGAGAATTAAGATATAAAATGAGATATTTTATTAACTTAAAATAACTTAAGTAACAATTTAAATATACAATATACAAGACTAAGTAACAAATGAGATAAGAAATGTATTAGAGGTGAGAATTCACCAACAAGTAATATCAATATCAATAAACATATGTATGAATTTTTGCCGTTTGCGCTGTAAATATGCAATGAGTTCTATTTCTTTCTTTTTTTTTGTATTTTGTAAATCTTGCCTTTTTTTATAACCTTCAATAAAAAATTTAAAAAAGAAAAAAGAAACTCATATTAAATCAACCGATCAAAAATATCTGATTAACCCAAAACTTGGTCAACACTTTGTAACTTCTGCTATGGAAAAGAAAAATGGTATAGTTGTATACTTAAGAAAAGATATGAAAGCTGAATTAATTGAAGCAGATCCCTATGGAAGATACATCGCGTTAGATCTAACCCTAGAAGGGAAAAAGACATTGCTTCTGGGAATTTATGCTCCTAATCAACAGCAAGAAGGATTCTATAGAAATCTTCATGCTAAATTACTACAGTGGGATTATAGGTCTTGTATATTATTGGGTGACTGGAATGGCATTATAGATACCAAGAGAGACAAGAAGATTTCTCGCCCAAATACTAAGATGCAAGCAAAGCTACCTAAATCCTTTTTTGACATTATGGATGACTTTGAACTGAGAGATATCTGGCGAGAACGAAATGCAGAGGAATACGATTTTACCTTCTTTTCTGATAGACATCAATCCTTTTCTAGGATTGATTTCATATTAATCACTAATTATTTGCTTTCTAGGGTCAAAAAGACGAAGATTGCGGCTAGGGTCCTTTCAGATCATAACCCAGTTTGGATGGAATTGGGAGGGGTGGTACAGGCAAGAAGGTCTTGGAGAGTGAATGAAAACTTATTTAGATATGAAAAGTATATCAATGATTGTAAAAAATTGCTAACCGAATACTTTGTTTTTAATATGAATAAGGGTACACCCATGGAATTCGTATGGGATGCAAGCAAAGCGTATATGAGAGGAGTACTGATAAATATAAACAAAGCACATAGACATAAACAAGGGGTAAAACGAACAGAATTGGAAGAGGAAATTAAGAGGAAAGAGCTGGAGTTAACATTAAACCCAGGCGATACAAAGGTCAAGGAAGCAATTGCCATATTAAAATCTCAATTTGACATGTTGATTTCTGACCAGGTAGCCACTAGTTTGTTATACGCAAAACACAATACTTTCTGCAATGCAAACAAACCTGGCAGATGGTTAGTTTATCAGATTAGGAAAAAAAGGAAATCTCGAAATATATCTAAATTGACTTATAGAGGGAAGGAGGTGTTTCAACAGGATGAGATTCAAAAGGCATTTCGGGAATTTTTTACAGAATTGTATAAGGGGATAAAATTAATGGTTTAGATATAGACAAATATTTAGATAAAGACAAAATACCCTTAGTTAAAGCAAAGCACAGGCAAAATTTGAATCAACCAATAACCTCGGGGGAAATTTTACAGGTAATTAAGCAGTTAAAGTCAGGGAAGGCACCAGGCACAGATGGCTTGACAGCGGCTTACTATAAAAACTTACAATTAGAAATGGTAGAACCTCTTAGAGAATTATTTAATAAGATTCAAATGGAAGGTAAGGTACCTCCATCCTGGAAGACAGCTTTTATATCTTTGATACCCAAAGAAGATCAAGATACTACTCAACCCAAAAAATATAGACGTATCTCATTACTTAATGTAGATTATAAATTTTTTACTAAAATATTAGCAAATAGGTTAATGCTGGTTATTCAACAATTGATACACGCTGACCAGACAGGTTTTATACAAGGGAGACAAATGAAAAGTAATGTTAGATTAGTTATTAATGCACTAGAATACTTGAGAAAGAACAATCAAATTCCTGTTGCGTTCATATTTTTGGATGCTGAGAAAGGTTTTGATCGAGTTAATTGGCAATTTCTGTTGAAGATATTGCAAAAAATGCAGATACAGTCAATTAAAGCAATATATCAACAGCAAACAGCTCAAATCATAGTCAATGGAAGTTTAACAGACTCTTTTCAAATTGGAAAAGGTACAAGACAGGGACAGGGCTGTCCTTTGTCCCCACTATTGTTTATTATAACTTTGGAAGTATTGTTGAATAAAATACAGGGCTTGGATGGTCTAAAAGGAATTAAGATTAGGCAGCAAGAATACAGAGTGCGTGCTTTTGCGGATGATTTGGTCATAATATTGGAACAACCGCAGGAATCCAGTATGGCTTTAATGAATGTGATTAATCAATATGGTCAAGTGTCTGGTTTTAAAATTAACTTAGGGAAAACAAAAATATTAGCCATAAATATGAATACTAAACAAAAGGAAGAATTAGGAGGAATGTTAGGATGTGAGGTAGTCAAAAAGGTCAAGTATCTTGGAGTTGATATTTCAATCTCAAATGGGAAATTATTTAAGTATAATTATGAACCACTCTGGCATAGTATACAGATAGAGATGAAAAAATAGCAATAGCAGTGGACTTATATACCGCTTCATAGGCCTTCAGGCCTCTCTAAGCGGTTTACAGAGAGTCAGCATATTGCCCCCAACAATCTGGGTCCTCATTTTACCCACCTCGGAAGGATGGAAGGCTGAGTCAACCCTGAGCCGGTGAGATTTGAACCGCTGACCTGCTGATCCAGCAGTAGCCTGCAGTGCTGCATCTAACCACTGCGCCACCTTGGCTCTTACCAAATGGGAGAAGTTGCACTTATCTTTGCTGGGAAGAATAACGGCAGTGAAAATGAATATCTTACCAAATTTTTATTTCTTTTCCAAATGTTACCTATACTCAAAAAAGATGCGAATCTTTTAGAATGGCAGAAGGGTATCAATAAATTTGTATGGGCAGGAAAGAAGCCAAGAGTAAAGCTGAAAATAATGCAAGATGCACGCGAGAGAAGAGGTTTGAAACTACCCAATCTAAAACTATATTATGATGCAGTGGTATTATCCGTAATTAGTGATTGGATCGATTTAACCAGTGATAGGATATTGAATATTGAGGGACATGATCTGGTATATGGCTGGCATGCTTACCTGTTATTCAACAAAAAACTGGACAAAAACTTTAAAAGTCATATTTCAAGAAATGCTTTATTGCGGGTCTGGAAAAAATATCAACATTCGGAAACAGAATTAGTTAAAGATTGTATGGTAAAGTGGGCTCAAAATATTGAAGAACCAATAATGTTGGATACCTGGGAAAGAATTTGGGTAAGAAATGTGAAATTTACACAAGCTCAAAACTTGCGAGAAAATTTTTACAAGATGCTCTATAGATGGCATTTAGATCCTAAAAAGTTGGCTTCTATGTATCCGAATTTACAACCCAAATGTTGGAGATGTGGTTCTCTTGACGCTACATATGGTGGACTTGCCAAAAGGTTAAGGCATTTTGGATAAAAATATGGTGGATTATGCAAAATATTTTTAAAAGAAGGATAAAGTTTACTCCTCAGTTATTTTTGTTAGGTATAAGTACTGACTTTACAGTGGTAGAGATTAACTTGATTTTGCATTTAATAACGGCATCAAGACTGTTGGTGGCGCAATATTGGAAGAAGGAAGACTTGCCTACAATTCAAGAATGGACATTGAAAGTCACAAATTTAGCCGAGATGGCTAAAATATCTGCATATCTTAAAGACCACTCAAATGAGAGATATAAACGAGACTGGAAAAAATGGATTGATTAAATACAAAATAAATATGGGACTAAGAAATTCCAGATAGCCTATGCTTAAGATCAGGAATGATTTAAATTGTTTAAAGATAGCTTAGCAAGAAGGAGCTAAGCTCAAGGTAGAGATGTTGTTAATTTCTTATTCTTTTCTTTTCAATATATTTTAGACCGTGTTTGTTAAAAATCTATACTGTGTACGGGTTCTGGGAAGTCAGGGGGGGGGGAGGATGTGGGGGTTGGGGGTCGGGTGGGGGGAGGGAATATATTAGTTAGACAAGATGTGTTAAATCTCAATGAAATGTGACTTCACATGCATACTGTTCCTTTTTAATTTTTCTTTAAAAATAGGATAGGCCAAGTATATTGATATGTAGCGGAAATACACCAAGGAGCGGAGGAGTGGGAAAGAAGAAAGATGGGCAGAGAGGGATGGGATAGAGGGTGGGAGGGAAAGGTGAGAAGGAACAGGGGGGAGTGGATGTGGAGAGAGGAGTGGTAGAGGGGGAGGGGAAGTAGGGTAGAAAGGGATGATGGAGGGAAGAGAGAAAGTTGGTGGGTAGTGGAAGAAAGAGGTGTATGGAGAGCGGAAGAGTTATATTGGGTTTCTATTTTCTAGGGCCTTGTTGACAAGAGGAATTGATGCAACTATTGTTTAATGCTGTATGGTGTTGGCTATGTACAGTATACATGTGAGTGTATGAAAATGAAAATGAAAATAAAAAATTTGTGAGCAAAAAGAAAAAGAAAAAAGAAATAAAGAAAATAAATCCTGCTAAGACTTAAATAAATTATACTTTCCAAATCTGATAATAAATATATTTTATGAGGCAAAACAGTTTTTACAAGTTAAACTTAATTAATACAATACAATAGCAGAGTTGGAAGGGATCTTGGAGGTTTTCTAGTCCAACCCCCTGCCTAGGCAGGAAACTCTATACCGTTTCAGACAGATGGCTATCCAACATCTTCTTAAAAACTTCCAGTGTTGGGGCATTCACAACTTCTGGAGGCAAGCTGTTCCACTGATTAATTGTTCTATCAGGAAATTTCTCCTCAGTTCTAAGTTGCTTCTCTCCTTGATTAGTTTCCACCCATTGCTTCTTGTTCTACTGTCAGGTGCCTTGGAGAATAGTTTGCCTCTTCTTTGTGGCAACCCCTGAGATATTGGAACACTGCTATCATGTCTCCCCTAGTCCTTCTTTTCATTAAACTAGACATACCCAGTTCCTGCAACCGTTTTTCATATGTTTTAGCCTCCAGTCCCCTAATCATCTTTGTTGCTCTTCTCTGCACTCTTTCTAGAGTCTCTGCATCTTTTCTACATCATGGCGACCAAAACTGAATACAGTACTCCAAGTGTGGCCTTACCAAGGCATTATAAAGTGGTATTAACACTTCACGTGATCTTGATTCAATCCCTCTGTTTATGTAGCCTAGAACTGTGTTGGCTTTTTTGGCAGCTGCTGCACACTGCTGGCTCATATTTAAATGGTTGTCCACTAGGTTGTTGTAAGTTGTTCCAGCCTGGCTCTGCTAAAACAAGTTTTTTACTACCGAGATAAAAAATAAAGGCCATTGCTTTATGGATTTCACATTGCAAAAGGATTGGACCTTCACTCTAAAGTGTCTCTATTATATTTGTCTTCACTATGCAAGTATATACAATCTTAACTCTTCTACTATACAAAAAATGAAATGAGGTAAACATTAAAAATCTTCAAATGATTTAATAATTTTTGAAGTGGCAGCATGGCAGCTAGACCTCACCTAGTAGCAACTAGCCCACTCTGAATTAATAAAGTCCTCTGTAAAATTTCACTGCTGCTTTTTATCTGGAGCAGAAGTCTTACCACCATTCCAAACAAGAGGTAACATTCCGAACATGTATACAATAATAAATTAGTTAAAGTACTATCTATAAAATGCATGGACTTATACTGAAAATATCTACAAAATATGTATTAGAATATGAAATTGACAACTTTAATATAAATAGTCCTTGATTTATAACCATAATTGAGTCCAAAATTTCTGTTGCTAAGTGAGACATCTGTTAAGTGAATTTTACTTCATTTTACAGCCTTTCTTGCCAGTGTTGTTAAATGAACCATTGCCATTGTTAAGTTAGTAGCACAGTTGTAAAGTAAATCTGGCTTTCTAATTAACTTTGCTTATCAGAAGGTCACAAAAGATAGTCACATGACCACAATACACTGCAACTGTCATACATATGAACCAGTTGCCAAGCATCTGAATTTTGATTAAGTGACTATGGGGATGCTGCAATGGTTGTAAGTGTGAAAAATGGTGGTGTCACTTTTTTCAGTGCTGTTGTAACTTCAAACAGTCACTAAGTAAAAGGTTGTAAGTCGAGGGTTTCTTTTAATCATTTTATTATAAAGAAACATCCAATATAAGCTTTTGTGTCTGTCAGAACAGAAAAATGATAAAGCAGTTAGGCATTTAACAAAAACAAAGTAATTAAGAATATATTTATATGGTTAATGAATTTCTGAAAGATTTGCTGAAATTGCTTAACAAAAATAATTTTACAGGAACAATTCTTAAATTTGGTATTGAGTCAGCTAAATGTTAGGAATTTGACTTTGTACTTCTGCATTTTGCACTTCAAAGTTCAACCATTTAAACATTTTGCAAACTTCTTATTGCAATTCTAGCAATAATTCTTATTGTTTTATGGTGCCCTGCTAACATTCCAAATAAGTGTCTAAGAAAACCTTCTGATCAAGTAATGGATGTTGAAAAATAGAAGTTATATAGGCTTTGATCATTACTATGAAATAATGTACTTTCATGTGCTTCCTCAAACCAGGACCACCCAGGACCATGAAAATATTATTTCAAGAAAGGGCCACAGTTGTGCAAAAGAACCCCACTTTTATAAACTAAAAATGCTGCTGAAGGTTCATACCCAGCACCTATGAATTGGGTTAGCATTATATATGCAATATAAGATGGTTCTTGTGAATGTGAATTTAGATTCTCTAGCCAAAAGATCATCAAAACCTTTGTGATTGTGCAGCTGCAACCAGTAAGTTTATCTTCAGATTTTGAAATAAATGGGTATATAAAAAGTGTATTTGAAAGAAATTCCTTAAAGCAGTTATTGCTTTTACAGAATTGTATAATCTACCCTCTGTGGCTGCAATTCAAATAAGGAAAACCCAAATTTGGTTTTAGGATTAGCAGATATTTCCACTACTATGCATTCTGAAGCACTTCTCTGCCCTTGAATACAAGGCACTGCCCAGCAATCATAACCACCTATAAGAATATTTTATAAAGTTATTTCCATCTACAGTATATACTACTAAAACTCTTTCATCTGTAATCTGTGTGAAATGGTGCACCATAGGGGAAAACCAAGGTACCTTAAAGGAGTTAACTGTATGAACTGTGCTATACAACAGGGGTCCCCAATCCCCAGGCTGTGAAAGCGGTGGGGGAGCGTGCCTATCGCTTGTGCAAATGGAACTGCACATCACCCCCTCCTCCCCCTCTGAGCCACAAAACCTGAAAGGTAGGGAAAGCCGCTATACAATACAGTATGGGCTACTTTCAAGGCAGCTAATTCTCTGAATATCTCCTGAATTTTTAAGAACTCAAGCATAGAAGTTCTGCCATTGTTGAAGACATTGAGGAATCTGGTAAGGCAATATCTCTGAAACAATGATTCAAAAGTCAGATGTTATCTAGTACTTTCTGTGATCCAGAGAGGACTGCTATGAAGTTACATTTCTAAATATTTTTTCCCAATTTGCTTCACATTGTAGGAAATGTACAACCCCTCTTCTAACACTAGTATAATAAGCAAGGGCAGAAAATGCCATGATAGAGGATTGGGACCCTACAGAGTTTCAGAATGGAATTAAGGTTGGGAAATTTTCCTAACTTTTATATACCGTATTTTTCGGAGTGTAAGACGCACCTTTTTCCCTCAAAAAAAAGGCTGAAAATCTGGGTGCGTCTTATACACTGAATACAGCATTTTTTTGGAGGGAGGGGGAAACCAGGCCTGTTTTCATGAAAAACGGGCCATTTTTGGGAGGTTTGCAGAGTGCAAAAACTTTTTTAAAAAAATTTGCCTCCTCAAAACCTTGGTGCATCTTATACTCCGGAGCATCTTATACTCCGAAAAATATGGGTAAGTATGTGTAACACTTCGAATACAATGTTTATTACACTTCAATCAATAGCCTCTAAATAAGTTATTCAATCTGAACTGCAACCTTCTGCTAAATCAAGTCCTTAATATCTCAGGGTTCGGCATTTCGCAAATATCATTGCTAATTATGTAATTTTTTTCTTAAGATAAAGGCAAATATTCTCTTGATATAACCAATTCTCGGATTAGGTGCTTTATGAACAGTATGGCTTACCATACTGCTTTGTTCTGGGATGTTTTTTTCACTAGCCCCCGGCTCTGGGATTTCCTGGTGGTCTCCTAACTAAATACTAATGGATCCTGCTAAGCTTTTTCAGATCAGTCTGGCACTTCTAACAAGTTCTGTCCTTGCTTTCAATTAAATAGAAATAACTGTTTTACCACTAAATAATGTTAACAGTGTTATAGTCAGTTTTGAACTTGAAAATTACTGTAAATATTAAGTGTGTTTTTCTATCAATAAGATCTCAGGATATTTCTTTTTCCTTCCTCTCTTCCAAATCCTTACAAAGATGAAAAATTCTCTATTGTATCACATGTAATACATGTGCAGTATCTCTGCACATGTATTACATTTTAAAAGTGCTTAGGTATATTTGAATTACCGTATATACTAGGATAGGACAACTTGATCTACTTCTCATTATTCAGGATGCAAAGCAAAGTCATTTCCTTCTGAAGTTCCACAATTCAGCAAATTATGACATTCAAGTGAGTGCAAACACTCTGCTGGACTGCATTACAAATCTCTTAACTTTTAATGAGGGTCATCTTCCAGGAAGTCCTAAAGTTGAGCAAAAAAGCAACTTGTGTTTTCCCAGCATTTAATCTGTATGCCTTCATTCTTACCTAAATATACCATTAAAAATCCACATTCAAATAAGAAACTGTTCCTGCAAAGGATATTGCAAATTCATCCCAAAAAGGGAAGTTACAGAACAGAATTAAATGTTCCAAAACAACTTAGACGTCATATGTGGGTCACACAAAAGAATAATGAAGTGAATTTATCAATGTGAGCTTGAATACTTTATTATTTAACCAATTTGCTCTTTTTATTGCAGTATTTTTCTATGCCAAAATAATATACAATAAAATACGAAATAGAAATAGTACATGATACAAATATAAATAATAAAAACATTAAAATTAAGAGCAATCATCCTAAAAATAATTTAAAAAATAAAGTTAAAAAGACATATTTTAATACCTTGGAATAAATTCCACTTTGAGAGTAACACATCAAAAACTTATTTCATATAAGCCCAACAAGCAAACCTATTCTATGAACGGGTATGCCCTCAAAAATAATTCTCCTACAGAAAACTGGTTGAAGGCCAGACAATTGCTTGGATACATGTTGTTTATGACTTGTAGCTCAAAACAAGTATCTTGAACTGAGCCCAGAAAACAACTGGCAACCATGCATTTCTTTTAACACTGTTGAAAGCTTGAACCTTTCTCAGACTAAGTAGCAGTTTAATAGACTGTATCAAGAGATATATGTGATTAAGACAAGAGGAAAACAGATGCAATCAAAACAGAAATAAGAATCATGATTTCCTTAAATTGACATGTTTTTCTTAAACAGATTCTCTCACCAATCCATCTTCTCTCACCTTATCCAGTCTTAAAATTACTAAATTTAACATAAATCAGCAGAGACTGAGGTGGGACTAACGTTCTCAAAAAAACCCTCAGGAGTGCAGATTGTACACCTGCAAAACCCATTCATTAACAATCTATTTGCCATTTCACACTTTTCAAAGCTTCCTGGCATTCTTAAAAATAACTTTAGCTGGAGGATGTTGCAATATTCTAAATATAAATAGGTCATGGATAATTGTTACTAAATCAGCTCTGAAACAAAAGTATACAAATCCATTCTTTGCTCCTGTTACAACCTTAAAAACCAAAGATTGGATATAATCAAAACTACTAAATTATAGATTTGGCCTTTTAGGAAGAGTGCAATTTTTCCAAAATAAGTTGTTTCCCAATTCCCAAGTGGAAACTTCCAGTGTAGAAAACATTCTTAATTTTCTATAAGCCAATAGGGTCAAATATCCTAAATTAGCAAGAATAAAATGACTTTTCATATTACAAATTTCCTAAAAACATTATTTATTATTTTAGAATTGTGACTTCTACTCCAGCAGCCAAAATTAAGGTCTTCCCAACCTCTGCTCAAAATCAGCAAACAAAAATAACCCACTAATCCTAATTGTCAGCTTCTGCTTTGCTGTTGCTTCAGCTGCCATGAAACGGGGAGGGAGGGCATGGTATTTGGGTGGGGTCAATGTGCTGGAGGAATGTTCTGGAGTTCTCTGGATGGGTCAGACTACGCATGTGTGGGTGTTTCCCGCCTGGACTAACGGCACCGACATTCCATCTTCGTGATGCCTTTTGAAGTTATCTCACACCTGACACTTGAAGGACTTATGATTGGACTAAGCCTATGATGCCAGGGGGTGTGGAATGGGCTATTCTATATATCAACTGCTTTCGCGCCTAATTAATCAGACTTCGCTATGCAATCGCTCTTTAACCATTTTTAATTAGTAAAAGTACATTTGATTTTCCACGTATGGAGTCTCATGGTCTTTCTTTCCTAATTATTAAATGGAGAGGTGCTGACAAGTAGCGAAGTCTCAAAATCACCTTTCCAGGAGATCACCATCTACCGTGGAGGGTGCAAATGTCTTCGCCAGCCAGCGGAGAAAAGGAGGGAGAACTCCCCGCCGAATTCTTGCTTCATGAAGAATTGACTCAGCTGCAGATATCAAGCCCGGCTGATCCACCTCCCCCCCGGTGGTCCACCTCGGTAGGACAAAGAGAGGAGGGGGCAAGCTGGGATGCGGGGGTTACCCGAAGAAGACACCAGGAAAGACCGCTGGAGGCGGGAGCCGTAAGAAGACCCCAGGGGGGAGATTAACCTTATTACTTGGAACAAAGGTACTTTGGGCAAATATGTGGGGAGGACGAAGAGGTCAAGAGGGGCTGGGAGCAAGAAAACCCACGGGTTGATTCACCCCCCCTCGAGCTGATTCACCCCCTCCTGCTGGGCCTTTTGCCAGACCAGGGGGGCCACCTCCCAGAAGACGCAGAATGGCTAAAATTCCCCCCTTGCCTGTGAGATATGATGGAAACCCTGTGAAACTGGGGTCTTTTATCATGGAAGCTTATAACTACATGGAGATCTACGGCCCAGATTTTGAATCAGATACCATGAAAATAAGGATGATTTTACTAGCATTAGACGGAGAAGCGTCTGACTGGGGTACTGGTTTACATCAATCGAATTCCCCCCTCCTGAAGAATTTCAATAGGTTTATGGAGGCTTTCAATAGACGCTTTGATGACCCCCTTACTGAGAAACGAAGCAAATTAAAATTTATAACCCTCAAGCAAGAGGACAGACCGGTGTCCCAGTATATTCAAGAGTTTCAACGCCTTTGCCAGTACATGAGGGGGTGGAGTGAAGAAGCCCTTTTGGACAAATTTGCTTTGGGCTTGGATGAAGATATCTATCAGCAATGTGTCAATCGAAATCTCCCCAAGCGCGTAACCGTTTGGTTTGAGCACGCTGCTGACATCGAGCTGGATTTAATGAGGCTCCGTTGTGCAAGGAAGGAGAGACAGAAAAGAAAGGAGAAAGCTGCAAAATCCCCCCCCCCAAGCCGGAAAGCCCCGTTCGGAGTGAAGGGCGAGGGGAGAGGTGGCCCCTCGGGGAAATCCAGGCCAGTAACGTGTTTTCGTTGTGGGAAATTAGGCCATCGCGCGCCCGACTGCCGAGCTAAATTACCCTCAACCACCCAACCCCCGTCCAAGCGGGAGGAGAAATCTGGCAAGTCCTCAGACAAGAGGAAGAAGGAGGCTGCCTTCGCTGTGGATTCCAGACCCCCTCGCTTCAGCCAGGCCTTGGAGGGAGAAGCGGACGTTCCCCCCAGCTCTTCTGATGACTCGGATGACGACACCTCGCCTCGCTGGGTGAGTTCAAACAAAGGCCCCATGCTAATCCCCATAGAATTGAAAGTTCCGCCCAATGGGGGGCCGGAGTCCCTTCACGCCTTACTTGACTCGGGGTGTTCCTTTCTTTCCTAATTATTAAATGGAGAGGTGCTGACACTAATTCACTTTCCTTTTATGTTTTTATTTATGTACCTACACTGTTCTCTGAATTTTTATGCTCCCTAATCTATTTCCCTGAAAATAAGCCCTCCCCGGATAATAAGCCCAAATGGGGCTTTTGCACGCACGTGTTAAAATAAGCCCTCTCCAAAAATATTGCAACACAGCAGCAGTCCTAAGGCCCCTGCACCTCAAAAATAATAAGACCTCCCTGAAAATAAGGCCAAGCACTTATTTTGGGGGTTAAAAGAAAATAAGACCCTGTACAAACCAGAATTAGAGACTATTACTGGGACATGTAATCTAGCACATAATCTTTTTCCCTGTTGATCTTTGCTTTATTTCAAATTAAAACACAGGAAGAAATGTGGGTAAAAAGGATAAAGCACAGTATTAACTTTAAAAAATCCTGATTCAGACTTAGAATCTACTTTTAACGATGTATAATGATGAAAATGTACTTATAGAAATCAAAAGACAAATGTAAGAGTTTACTGCAGCCAGATATGGGTGCCATGATACCAATCTCAAGCCATAAAAGAAAAAGAAAACATTTTAAATATAATCCTGATCATACAAATTCCAAAATGAACATCATTTTGGGTTCTTATGTTAATTTTGGAAGGTGCTATGGCTAAAAAAGTGCAATTTTGTGTCTTACAGGTTTCCTTCATATTGACTCCTACAGAATAAAAACTAAACTCTACTGTAATATTATTAGGCCCTTAACATGGGCTAAGTGTGTGTGCCTGATGCTGAGAAGAGGAATCCAGCAGTGTGGTTTACTATTGTACATGTATTGCAAGCTCACAATAATTAGATTATGTTGATCACACAGCACAGTAATCCATGCTAATGCTGCAAGCCAGAAATACAGCCAAAGTTGGTCTGGATGTTCAAAAATCATTCATCGTTCCCAGAATGTTAAAAAAGACTCTGATCAAACTGTCTTCTCAAACAAAAAAGAAAATTGAAATGCATTCAGAAATCTCATAGCTCGTTGAGTGACATGCAGATATCTTCATTCACTAAGTGATAGCACAATGTCCTCCGTTCTGCAGCAGCCTAACAGTTTTTCATTCCCATCAATGGATGGGAATTCAGAAAAGACAGCATAACTTTCAGCATAATTTTTGAAAATCATGATCAGATATACTCTTATTTAAGAATAATACTTAAGCTGTTAACAATTCTAACAATATTTTTTAATAGGAAACACTGGGTTGGGAGGAAAAATGATGTCTAGCTGCGATGTATATATGGCCTTCTGCAAATAATTCTATGAAGATGTTATAGGCTTAAAATTGAGCAGAGAATCAAAATGCTCAGGCAGGCAGATAAACAGCAGAAAAGCAGGTTTGGAAGTTTTTTTTCCTAAAGTTATTTCTCAGGTTTAAATTGAAGGCTAATGGAAGATGTATAAGACCAAAACTCAAAATTTATGTATAGGTTTTAAAAATAGAAAATATAAATCCACTAATGTATAAACTAGGACAGATCTGGGCAGTGAATGGATGGAGGGCTTCAGACAGTGAATATTACATTACCCCTGCTTTTTTCTCTTCTCCACCTCCATGTTTTCTTCCCAGACATTTCATTGGCGTTAGCATTTTGGGTTCACGCAGACAGATTCAAGCTGACCAATATATGCTGTTCTTTGGAAATTGGATAAAGTGGGGGTGGGGATGAATCTGCATTGCTCCATTCTATCATAGTCAGTCTTTCTCTGTCTCTGTCTGTCTCTCTGTGTCTCTCTCTCTCTCTCTCACACACACACACACACGCACACACACCTTTCTCCCTTTACAACAGGAAATAAACATTAAAAAAGATAGTTGAATGAACAACTATATATAGTTTTGATATAGCTTAAATATAAACAGATGTTTTATTTAAAGGTTAATATGATAAAATTAGCCACTTTATGATTTCCATAAATAAAAAAGCAGGAACTCTGTCACAGACTCTGTCAGAGAGAGAGAGAGAGAGAGAGAGAGGGAGGGAGGGAGGGAGGGAGGGAGAGAGAGAGAGGGAGAGAGAGAGAGAGAGATTAATTTGACAATAACGTAAAAGGAAAGAGCAGCTTTATCACAAACTTTTCTATACAAGTGAGAACATGTTTATTTTCCTACAAAATTTAGGAACCATTATCTTACTTTCTTATATATTCATACCTATTTTAATTTTTTACTGGCAGGTTTTTAAATAACTTGATTATTGGGGGTTCAAAATATAACAAATTTGGTACTTTTTAAAGTGAACTTAAAAAAAATATGTTAAGATCACTGTAGATCAGTAATCAACATGAATTTTTCTAATATTGCATATTTGTGTGTCAGAAATTTAATAAAAATGCCACTTTTTTCAACAGATTGTTTTCTTTCAGATTGTCAGGCTGGGAGAATGTAAAACTCTGCACAACTAAAGTGATTACAGGTAGATTTAAATAAAATGTGGTTCTACTAACCCCCTACCTAAACTAGTTTTCCCAATGAAGAAATATTATTTTTTATTTTCATTAAAATTTTTGATTAAATACAACCCTTGCTTGCGCTGTTTTTAAATATTTAATAGTGAACATAAAATTTCAGCTATGTATTCAATGAGATGCATAGGAAGATGCATCTCATTACAGCTCTTCAACCACTTGATTGCACGTGCTGTATCACAGAAGTATTAAATAAGGACATAAACACCTACATTTATTCTCTGTCAGAATAAAATATTTTATTCATGATAAAAGCTGCAATCACAAAATCAGTCCAATGTTTTACAATTTGTAAGGTGAAGAAAACTTATTTGCTTCAGAAAATAGTCTTGTTAATAAAATAAACATGATAAATTCAAAATTCCATACTTGACAAGAAAAGCACTTAGTAAAGAACAAAACAATAACAGAAAAATAAATAAAACCAAGATGAAAGCAAGTATCACATTCCACAACATTTACTGGACATCTATAATTACAAGCAACATTACATCCACATTTATGCTTTCTGGTTGTATAAAATTTTAAGTTGCATAGGTTTTTGGATACAGTATATCCAAATTTTGCTTTTTGCTAGTAAATCATCTATATGGCCATTCTACCTACTCCTCCTAATTAATCCCCTTTATTAATTAGGTGAATGTCATGCTCAGGTATCAACATATCTTTTGCTAGCTGCTCAGAAGTCTACTTTTTCACTTAATTTTTAATTTTTTTAAATTGTAAATCCTTATTTAGCATGCTTCAAAATAAAGTTCCAACTTTCAAATCAATGTTTTTTTTTTATGTTTACAAAATTTCCTTGACCCCATTAAGCAGTGTTTGAACAGAGATGGTTGGTAATTTCATTTTGAAGCCTGCTAAATAAGGAAGGAAATAACATATTACAGGTCTAGAAGTGACAGAAATAAAAATGACTGGGTTTTAAAAGTTGGATTCCAACTTGTACATACAATTTGGAGTAAATTATTTTTCTTTTTGCATTTTCTTCTGAGAATTAGCTGTTTTATGACTGGACCTACCCATTATGCCAGTTAACCTTTTGGTAACGTGTATATTTCATATTTATGAACATTATCTTTGAAAACCTTAAAACTTTTTTTAATGTTAAATATGAAGGGGTAGTAAAGGTAGTCCTCAACTTACAACAGTTCATTTTAGTGACTGTTCAAAGTTACAACGCAATGGAAAAAAGTGGCATATGACATTTTTTTTCATAGTTACAACCTTTGCAGCACACCGATGATCATGTGATAAAATTTCAGATGCTTGGCAACTGATTCATATTTATGATAGTTGTAGTGTCCCAGGGTCATGTGATCGCCTTTTGTGACCTTCTGACAAGCAAATTCAATGGGGAGGTCAGATTCACTTAATTAATCAACCACAGTGATTCACTTAACTGTGGCAATTCAGGTCGTAAAATGGGGCATAACTCACTGAACAAATGTCTCACTTTAACAACAGAAAGTTTGGTCGCAAATCAAGGACTATCTGTATTTTATGTGTCATCCATGTCAAGTGGCCTAGGGATCCCTGCTCGACCATCACGGATTTCAATGAAATTTTGTTTGAACATGAACATTTTTATTATTTTGTTTAATAGAGTAAAAAAAGTTGTACGAGATGGCCAAGTTTTGTTTCTCTCAACAGAATATTGCCAGAGATATTATGTCTCAAAGTTGCTGGAACCTCAGAGTCATACTGTAGAAGGCTGTGGTATGGAGTCAAACAAATGACTATATCTCTGCAAGTATCACATTGGCACACACAACACTTTACCAATGTTCATTGGAGACATGTGTGCATGTTCACACAAAATGTAATGAAATATAATGAAATCTGTGATGGTTGAGTGTGGCACTTTTCTGAAATCAGACCACTTGACATGGAATGACGTTAAAAAAAACAAACTCAAAATCTAAACCACATCTATTGAACTTGAGATTTTTCTGGGGTTGTGTTTCTCCATTGCACACATTAACCACCTAAAATGAATTGGAGATTCTAGCAATACACACGTTTGTTTGTTTGTTTATTGGATTTATATGCCGCCCTTCTCCCAAAGCACTCAGGGTGGCGTACATTAAAAAAAAAAAAAGAATAGCGGCAGTGAAAATGAACATTTTACCAAAATTTTTATTTCTTTTCCAAATGTTACCTATACTTAAAAAAGATGCGAATCTTTTAGAATGGCAGAAGGGTATCAACAAATTTGTATGGGCAGGAAAGAAGCCGAGGGTAAAGATGAAAATAATGCAAGATGTACGTGAGAGAGGAGGATTGAAACTACCTAATTTAAAACTATATTATGATGCAGTGGCATTATCTGTAATTAGTGATTGGACTCATTTAACCAATGATAGAATATTGAATATTGAGGGACACGATCTGGTATATGGTTGGCATGCTTACCTGTTACAAAAAATTGGATAAGAATTTTAAAAGTCATATCTTAAGAAATGCTTTACTGCGGGTCTGGAAAAAATACCAATATAAATTAAATGACAAGATACCCATGTGGGCAATTCCTAGACACGCAATTGAAAATATGAATATAGCACAAAAACAGGATAGAATTACTTACAGACAGCTTCTTACCTCGGAAAGGGGGGTGTTACAATTAAAATCCTTAGAGGTATTAAAAGAGGAGAAGGTAGTTCAAACATGGTTCCAGTATGGGCAATTACAGGCTAGGTGGAAAATAGATCAAAAAATTGGTTTTATCCAAGTTGAGGATAATTTGTTTAAACAAATAAGAGATCAAAGCTTAATGCATATAAAGAGGATATATAATGTATTAATACAGATGGATTCGGAAACAGAATTAGGTAAAGATTGTATGATAAAATGGGCTCAAAATATTGGGTAAGAAATGTGAAATTTACACAAGCTCAAAATCTGAGAGAAAATTTTTACAAGATGTTCTATAGATGGCATTTAGATCCTAAAAAGTTGGCTTCTATGTATCCGAATGTACAGCCTAAATGTTGGAGGTGTGGTTCTCTCGATGCTACATATTATCATATATGGTGGACCTGCCAAAAGGTTAAGGCATTCTGGATAAAAATATGGTGGGCTATGCAAAATATCTTTAAAAGAAGGATAAAGTTTACTCCTCAGTTATTTTTACTAGGTATATGTACTGATTTTACAGTGGTAGAGACTAACTTGATTCTGCACCTAATAACAGCAGCAAGACTGTTGGTGGCGCAATACTGGAAGAAGGAAGACTTGCCTACAATCCAAGAATGGACATTGAAAGTCACAAACTTAGCCGAGATGGCTAAAATATCGGCATATCTTAAAGATCACTCAAATGAGAGATATAAACGAGACTGGAAAAAATGGATTGACTATATACAAAATAAATACGGGACCAAGAAATTCCAGTTAGCCTATGCTTAAGATCAGAAATTATTTAAATTGTTTAAAGTTAGTTCAGCAAGAAGAAGCTAAGGTCAATATAGAATGTCATTGATTTCTTTATTTCTTTTTTCTCAATAGATTTTAGACTTAGTTAAAAATCCATACCGTGTACGGGTTCTGGGAAGTCGGGGGGGGGGGAAGGAGGAGGGGGGTTGGGGGTGAAGGGAGGGAGGGGCATACAAAAAAAACTGTACTTCAATGTTTTAATGATTGACGAATGATGAAATATTTGTGTTTTTTA
Source organism: Thamnophis sirtalis (assembly GCF_051295495.1). Taxonomy (NCBI): domain Eukaryota; kingdom Metazoa; phylum Chordata; class Lepidosauria; order Squamata; family Natricidae; genus Thamnophis; species Thamnophis sirtalis. Next base: position 143,320,774 of record NW_028261382.1, read on the forward strand.
AAAGAAATAAAACCTTTGGAACATAAAAAAAACATAGTACAAAAGTTAAAAAGGAAATTAAATAAAGTATCCAAAAACAAACCCAATTAATATTAACAATAAAATTTAAAAAAATAGATTAAAATTAACAATTAAATTAATCATTTATTTTATTCTGTTCAGGCCAGGCCGGCTTGCTGGAAAAACCCAACTTTTTAGGGTGTGTCGGATGGACCGGAGGTCGGGGATTATGCAAAGCTCCAGGGGCAGCTCATTCCAGAAAGAAGGTGCTCCCACAGAGAAGGCTCTCCCCCTGGGGGTCGCTAGCTGACACTGTCTGGCCGTCGGCACCCTGAGAAGACCAACTCTGTGGGATCGCACTGGACGGTGGGAGGCTACTGGTGGCAGTAGGTGGTCTCGCAGGTACCCTGGGCCTAAGCCATGGAGCGCTTTAAAGGTCATAATTAGTACCTTGAATCGCACCCGGAAAACAACCGGCAACCAGTGCAGGCCACCTAAAAGGGGTATAACATGGGAGCACATAGGTACCCCCATGATAACCCGCGCAGCCACATTCTGGATCAGCTGAATCCTCCAGGTGCTCTTCAAGGGCAGCCCCATGTAGAGAGCGTTGCAATAATCCAGGCGAGAAAAGACTAGGGCATGAGTGACTGTGCACAGAGCATCCCGATCCAGGAAGGGGCGCAACTGACGTACCAGGCGAACCTCGTAAAAGGCCCCCCTGGTCACGGCCATCAGGTGTTCTTCTAAACTAAGCCGAGTATCCAGGACGACTCTCAGATTGCGGGCCCTCTCTGAGGGGGGTAAAATTTCTCTCCCTATCATCAAAGATGGAACAAGATGCACAAATCGGGATGATGGAAACCACAGCCACTCAGTCTTGGAGGAATTGAGCTTGAGCCTATTCCTCCCCATCCAAATCCGCACAGCCTCCAGGCATCGGGACATCACGTCGAGGGCATCGTTTGGGTGGTTTGGGGTAGACATGAAAAGTTGTGTATCATCAGCATATTGATGATACCGTACCCCAAAACCACAGAAGGTCTCACCTAGTGGTTTCATATATATGTTGAACAGGAAGGGTGTGAGAACTGACCCCTGGGGCACTCCACAAGTGATGCGCCTCGGGGTCGAATCCTGCCCTCCAGTCAACATGAACTGCAACCGATCCGACAGGTAGGAAAAGAACCACCGTAAAACGGTGCCCCCCACTCCCAACCCCCCGAGTCGTTACAGTAGGATACCATGGTCAATGGTATTGAAAGCCGCCGAGAGGTCTAATAGGACCAGGACAGAGGAGCAGCTCCTGTCCCAGGCCCGCCAGAGATCATCAACCAACGCGACCAATGCCATCTCTGTGCTGTACCCGGGCTTGAAACCCGACTAAAACGGATCCAGGTAGGCAGCTTCACCCAGGTACTGAGGAAGCTGATGTGCTACCACACTGTCGGCAACCTTCACTACAAAGTTCTACAAAGTTCTACTACAATTGTGTGCATGTGCGAGTTTCGGAATGGCCGGAAGCCTCCGTGCTACAGCGGGATGGACGGAAGAAATGCCCGAAAACATCCTGGTCTCTGGCGGTGAGCCCCGCAAGAAAGGATCCATACGGTAGATTATGAGCTGGTGGTCTCGGCCAGATGATCAGCTGGAGGGCTGCCTCCTTTGGCTGGTTTCTAGCCTGCTTGGTTGCTGTAGCGTCTTCTCTCATTCTGGCAGTGAAGATGGCAGCACCGCATTGACAGCACCGTCCCCGGCGGCTTTTAATAACACCGGCGCTTTTCGGCTCTATTTCTGGACGTGGGACTTTACTTTTGGACTTGACAAATTCTGAAGAACCCTTGGGGCCGCGCTAACACTGTCCTACCAACGAGGGGGTGGCCGGTCTAGATGGCACCGAGTGGGATCAAGCGGCTGGCCTTGCTACCGCCGCCATGGCCTTCCCAGGCCCCCCCTCGTTCTTCATCGTATTTTGGCTTGCGGCGTCCTGGCGGCCTCTGTCCTTGTCCTCTGCGATTGGGAGAGCCCTTGGAGTTTTCAGAGTTACATCAGCCCACCATCTGTTTCCTCGGAGTGGGTTGGTTGTCTTGTGTGGCGCTGGATGGAGGGGACAGCTGTTTCTATGTATCATCGTTACGATCCCTCTGGGCGTCCCCCCCTTCCCCACTCCATTCGAACAGACTTTCTCCATGCTGTGGCTTCTTCTCTGCCCTTGTTGTGGCTGCAGAGCTTTTCCATCTTATTATTTTTACCACCTGGCTCTCCCTGCCTCTGCTTATGCTTATGGACTTTGGACTGCTTATGGACTTTGGACCCTGGACTTTGGACTCCTGGATTTCCAGATTTTTTCGATCCTGTCTCCCTGTCCCGACTATTACCGCCTACTACTACTCTAAGGACACCATCTCTGCCGCCCAGACCTCTGCCTCCCTCTACCACACTGTCTGGGAGAGAAGACAAACTATTTCCCCTGCTATTGACCTGAGTGTGTCGCCATCCTATGGACCAACGATCTACTTGCACAATTCCAACACTAATTTAATATCTGTGCAATCCCTCTTACTTTTTTCTTTGGTATGTGGAGTGTATATGTATGCCTGCGAGCGAATGATCCCACTTTCTTTTAAATTAGCATAATTATTTTTATTGTATTGTTGTATCTTTTTAAACTATTGTGGGGTATGTATGTGGAGAATGCTTGGTTGGTGCATATGAGGGGATTGAGAGTGCGGCCTGGAGCCCCCTCCACTGAGTGCGGAAGCAGAAGTGGATGGGGGCCCAGATCCGCCTCTCATCCCGGAATGTCTGATTTGAATGGCCCGCCGAGTAGAGCGGGGCCTTGAGAGATAAAGGAGGGTCTACGGGCATGGGGGCGGGCCAGAGCATTACATTAATGACTGGGAGGTGAAGGTACAACGGGAGCTTCAGGGCTAGCCATTACCGGGAAGGAGGGTTCGCTACGTCACAGCGATCCTTTGTTCCAGCCCTGATAGCTCAACTCGGGAACCAGGTGACATGGGAAATCAGGGCCCTGGTCTCAGGCTGCTGTTGCTAAATGCTGGGTCTGTGGTCCATAAAGCTCCCCTCGTCCGGGACTTACTATTAGACGAGGTGGCAGACCTGGCATGTATTACTGAAACCTGGTTGGGTCATGAGGGAGGAGTTCCCCTCTCAGAAATGTGCCCAGAAGGGTTTCAGGTGCTCCACCAGCCATGACACCAGAGAAGGGGTGGAGGAGTTGCTGTTATTATTCGGGAATCATTAGTTCCTCGCAGAATCCCTGCTCCAGAGAATGTCGGGTGTGAGTCCCTCCTTGTGAGGTTGGACCTAGGCGGTCAAGTGGGCTTGTTGCTGACGTACCTACCTTCCAGCTGCGTCACAACAGCCCTGCCTGCACTCCTAGAGTCAGTAGCCGGACTGGCGGTTGAGTTCCCCAGACTTATAGTACTGGGGGATTTCAACCTGCCATCTCTTAGCGAACGCTCTGATGGGGCCTAGGAGTTCATGGCTTCCATGGCAACCATGGACTTGACCCAAGTAATTCAGGGTCCGACTCATGTGGCAGGACACACGCTCGACCTTGAGTTTCTCTCGGAGCAGTGGAGACGTCATCTGGGATTAAAGGGGATTGAGATCTTGCCCTTGTCATGGAAGATCACTTCCTGCTGAGGCTTGATTTTCGGAAGCTACTTCCCCACCGCAAGGAGGTGGAGCCAATTAAATGGTTTCGCCCCAGGCACCTGATGGACCCACTGGGATTTCAGACAGAGCTTGGGGAGATACCTGACTCCCTTGCCCACAATTCGACTGACTCCTTGGTCGCTGCCTGGAATACCGCAGCGACTATGGCATTAGATCAGATTGCGCCTTTGCGGCCTCTCCATAGCAGTGGATCCAGGAGGGCGCCTTGGTTTACCGAGGATCTCCGGGAGATGAAGCGCCAAAAGAGACGCCTAGAGTGACGTTGGAGGGCTAGTAACTCCGAATCCGACCGAACACTACTAAGAACCTTTATTAGGTCTTATCTAGTGGCGATACGGGCAGCAAAATGTTCGCATTTTTCCGCCGTTATTGCGTCCGCAGAATCTCGCCTGGCCGCCCTGTTTAGGATAACCCCCTCCCTCCTGAAAGGGAGGGATGCGAGTAAACCCTTACAGGGAAGAGCAGAGGAATTTGTTCAGTTTCTGTCGGATAAGTCACTTGGATTCGGACGGACCTGGACTCCACTTGGACAGTGCCAGCAGAGATGCCGAGGGAGAGCCTTGATCAAACTTTGTGGAGTGAGTTCCAGCTTGCCACTCCTGAGGAAATGGACAAGGCCATGGGAGCGATGAGTACCGCCATCTGTCTACTGGACCCTTGTCCCTCCTGGTTGGTTTCGACCGGCAGAGAGGTGACATGGGGCTGGATCCAGAGGATTGTAAACACCTCACTTCGAGAGGGGTCTTTCCCGCAACCTTTGAAGGAAGCGGTGGTGAGACCCCTCTCCTCAAGAAGCCTGCTCTGGATCCAGCTGTCCTTAAAAACTACCGTCCAGTCTCCAACCTCCCATTTTTAGGGAAGGTTGTTGAGAAGGTGGTGGCCTCTCAACTCCAGCAGATTATCTAGATCCCTTTCAGTCTGGTTTCAGGCCTGGTTACTGCACTGAAACCGCTTTGGTCGCACTGACCGATGATCTCTGGCGAGCCAGGGATAGAGGGCATTCCTCTATCCTGGTGCTTCTTGACCTCTCAGCGGCCTTCGATACCATCGACCATGGTATCCTTCTGCGGCGGCTGGAAGAGGTGGGAGTGGGAGGCACCGTTTTACGGTGGTTCTCCTCTTACCTCTCTGGCAGGTCACAGTCGGTGTTGGTCAGAGGACAGAGGTTGACCCCTAGGCCCCTTGAATACGGGGCGCTGCAGGGCTCGGTCCTGTCCCCCCTCCTATTTAACATCTACATGAAGCCGCTGGGTGAGATCATTCGTTGGTATGGGATTAAATACCGCCAATATGTGGAGGATACCCAGCTGTATCTGTCCGCCCCGTGCCAACGCAGTGAAGCGGTGGAAGAAATGTACCAGTGCCTGGAAGCTGTCAGGGTCTGGATGGGAATGAACAAGCTTGTGCTCAACCCTGACAAGACTGAGTGGCTTTTGATGCTGCCCCCCACCACCAAAAAAAATAGTCCAGATATTCCACCTTTACACCTGGGAGGTGAAATCTTACACCCCTCAGAGAGGGCCCGCAACTTGGGTGTTCTCCTGGACCCACAGCTGACATTAGAACATCATTTGTCAGCTGTGACCAGGGGAGCTTTTGCCCAGGTTCGCCTGGTGCACCAGTTGCGGCCCTACCTGGACCGGGAGGCACTCCAAATGATCACTCATGCCCTCGTCACCTCAAGCCTCGACTACTGTAACGCACTCTACATGGGGCTGCCCCTGAAGAGTGTTTGGAGACTACAATTGGTTCAGAATGCAGCCGCGCGAGCAATACTGGGTGTACCTAGGTACACCCATGTTACACCTATCCTCCGTGAGCTGCACTGGCTTCCTATCGGTCTCCGGACACGCTTCAAGGTGCTGGTTATTACCTTTAAAGCCCTACATGGCCTAGGACCTGGATATCTCCGTGACCGCCTCCTGCAACATTCCTCCCAGCGCCCAATAAGATCGCACAGGGCGGGCCTTCTCCGGGTACCGTCGGCTACGCAGTGCCGGCTGGCGGCTACTCGGGGAGAGCCTTCTCTGTTGTTGCCCCGGCCCTTTGGAACGATCTACCCCCTGAGATCCGGACCCTCCCCACTCTCCTGGCCTTCCGTAAGTCTGTTAAGACCTGGCTATTCCGGCAGGCCTGGGGCTGTTGAACTTCAGCCCCATTAAAACTGAGTGCATGTTGTGTTTTTGTTTTTAAGTCCTTCTGTTTTGTGTTTTAATCTTTTTAAAAATATTTTTAAATTGCTTTTATGTAAGCCGCCCGGAGTCCTTTGGGATTGGGCGGCATACAAATCTATTAAAATTGACAAAATTGAAGTTTGGAGACCGGACAATAATTGGCTAAAGAAGATGGGTCCAGGGAAGGCTTCTTAAGGAGGGGCCTCACCACCGCCTCCTTCAAGGCAGTGGGAAAGAACCCCTCTCTCAATGAAGCATTGGTAATCACCTGGAGAAAGCCTTGTGTCACCGCCCGGGAAGCCAAAACTAACCAAGAGGGACACGGGTCCAGCACACAAGTCTACCCAGCCAGAGTCCAAGCGATTTTATCCTGCAGATACTGAACAAATTCTTCAGCCCTACCCTGCAAGGGGTCTTTCCCAGTTCCTTGGTTAAGTAAGGAGCGGGACACCCCAAACAGGGCGGCTGGGCAGTTATCTGTGGATGCGATAAGAGCAGACAAATATTGCCGTTTTGCCACTTTTATCACCACTAAGTAGGATTTAATATGAATTCTTACTAGTGTTCGATCAGATTCGGACTGGCTGGCCCTTCAACCACTCTCTAGGCGTCTTTTCTGGTGTTTCATCTCCCAAAGCTCCTCAGTAAACCAGGGAGCTACCCGGGATCGACACCGGGTCAGAGGCCGCAAAGGCACAACGCGATCCAAGGCCCCAGTGGCCGCCGTATCCCAGGCTTCCACTAGGGCTTTGGTCAAGGTGTGAGCAAGGGATTCAGGAAAAGTCCCAAGCTCTGTCAGGAACCTTTCAGGGTCCATAAGGCGCCTGGGGCGGAACCATTTAGTCAGTTCCACCTCCCTGAGGCGAGGGGTAGCAGTCAATGTTCCCTCTAAGGTGCGCACCTGCACGCCGCGCACATCACATGAAAACACCGTGCAGCAGTTTCCAACTGTTGCGCAGTGATTTTCAATGTCACGCTTCCCGTTAGATGAGAGGCCACTCTCCATTCCCAGCACTAACTTTCATGCTCCTGGGCTTTCTTTGCATAATGGCTATAGTCCCTGCTGATTTCTGTCCCAAAAGTTATACCTCTCCACTCTCGGGGCAGGGGCAAGGAAAGTTTTGGTCTGTGGTTGGTTGCGCAGCCAGACTTAGGCGGCGGGGGAGAGAAAGCAGGCGTCTCCCTCCCTCTCTTGCTTGCGCTTGCCGGTTCCCAGGACAATCTAGAGCCAGCAGGGAATGAGCGACGGCTGTTGGCTGCCATTCTGATTGGATTGCGCCCACCCCCTCCTGGCAGAGGCTTCACTTGACTGAAGCGGGGAAGCTCATTAACTGGCCGTTTTGCAGGGTTCTGGCTGGTTTTCGGTGCACAGTGGTATGGGGCACCTGGTGGAGAAGGCGCCTCTTTCCCTGTTCCTCTTGGTGTTGGCGGGTGAATCTTGGGGAGGGAGGAGGAAAAGTGGCTGCGGAAAGGGATAATGCCGGTATGCACTGAGGCGGGAGGGGGAGATTTTAGTGGGTGTGAGATCATGCTTTTTACAAGCGGAGGGTGATGGTCTGGAGCCCTCAATAAACTAACAAACAATAAACACCCCCTGCCCCCTCCCTCCTTGCCAATGAATTAAAAACATTTATCTTGAGTTTTCACATTTCAGTAAAATGGTAAAAAACAGGTATTTGCAACAGCTCCTTTAAGAGGTTGGTGCATGTAATTATTGTGAACTTTCCAGTTGAAGGATTTTTAGGAGAGGAGGAGGGAATGTTATCTTTTTTGTTCCTGTTGTGTTTTGGGGAATGTCTCCCCCAGTATGGAATACTCAGTTTTTGTGCACAACATGCAAAATACTATCAATTACTTAAATGTCTTTAAAAAGCATAATCACTGTATTTATTTGCCAACTGCAAATAGTTGTAAGATGTACTGAGTGTCAAGACAAATATTGAAATTAGGAGGGACAAGCAATAATAATAGCTTTAGAATAATTGGTCATCCTCTGCTGAAGGTAGCAGATATAAATATGAACTATTATTCATAAATACTAGGAAAATGTCCCTTCATGAAAAATTATTTTTCAGTCAACTCTGCCTGGCATTAGTTGGGGGAACAGAAATATTAGCTGGCCAATTCTAAAAGAGAGCACCACAAAGAATTTAAAAGATTTTTAAGAAAGCTGCGTTTTTCATTTATATTATATGTATGAACAGAATTAACACAAATTGCAGATACCAATCAAAATAAAGAAAAAAGGATGAAATAATGCTCATTTTTTAAAAACTCAATGAAAATAAAAGCAACATACCAAGAAAGTGGCATACTGGTTGTGATTTGATCTCTTCGGGGGATTCAGGGGATCCCCTATACAAGTATTTTAATACTGCAGACTTGCAGTATTATAAGTGGTTCTGATATTATAGAACACTTTTTAATTGCGCGGGTCCCTTGAATAAATATAACTTTGAGTTTCAAATAACACTGATTTCGTTGTTGTCTTGGGTGACATCTATGAAAAAAATTCAGGTGCTCAGGCATGAAAATATGCCGCTCAAACCCTATACTTTTCCACTCACACTGAAAAAAAATTAGAGGGAATATTGGTAGCAGTATGGAAGTCAAGCCTGATGAGGAAATGATCAGACCATGACAAAGGTTGGATAGAAATATCCCCTAAATCTAGATCATTCATCCACTGCCCAGAGATAAAAATCAGGTCAAGCGTGTGTCCCCTGTTATGGGTGGGGTCTTGAATTAACTGAGTTAGGTCCATAGCCGTCATGGAAGCCATGAACTCCCGAGCTAACTCAGATGTCTTGCCAATGGAAGGCAGATTGAAATCCCCTAGGATCATAAGCCTGGGGAAATCAACCACCAATCTGGCTAACACATCCAGCAGCTCCAGCAGGGCCGATGAAATGTAGCAGGGAGATAGGTACGTAACACAAAGGCCCACCTGAACTCCAAGGCCCCATTTCACAAAAAGGGACTCACACCCACCTATCTGAGGCACAGTGACCTCCTGAGGTCCAAGACTTTCCCTAATAACCACCACCACCTCCCTGCCCCTGCCCCCCCCCCCCCAAGCCTGTCTGAGCCATCCAAATCAACTCCTCCTTAAAATTTGATTTAAAACACCCTGTAAGAAACCCCTAAGAAGTCTCTTCTTCGCATGCCACCTCTCGGGATCCCAAGATCTGTCATAGGCAGTAGCTAATATACAATTTCTTCAGATCTGTCACATGCTATTTCCCACGTACAACTAAAGTTACTGTATAAGTGAAGCAATCACTGGTTAGCTGATGAAAATCTACACACTACTTCTTAAAAGAATCTTTAGAAAGTGCAGGCAGAAGACCTCTTGTAGAGAGAGACAATTGTATTTAGTTTTTAAACTGGTTTATTTTGGGTGAGATTCACAGTTCAAGACTGTTTACTCCTCACTTGCTAGTTTCATGTGTAACACTATTTTGAGAACTTTTATCCAGAGTCTAAAGTGGTATAATATAAGCAGTTTGAAAAGTCATGTGCTGTTGGTGAGTACTAAATCTATGTAGCAAACTAAAAGCATGTATCAGGATGCATTTACTATTTCCTAATCAAACAGCCATGTAAAGAAGTAGGAAATGGCAAACATGAAGACTAGTAAATAAATACCAAAAAAACAGCTGCTATTGGCAAGAAAAGACAAAAACAAAACAAAAAAAGTATCTCTCTTTCTTCCACATACAAAAGTGGAAATCAAAGGAGGAAAACAAGGAAAGTCACTGCAATCATGACCTCTAGGGATGAGTACCAGGTTGATCAAATCTTGCTCTCCCACACAATTAAGATAAGGAAGCAAGCTCTGACAAGTAGATGTTCCATAGTGGGTGTTCAACCATGGGAACCTGGTACAGCTCTGTTTCTCTTCCTTAAAAAATGAACACCTGGTGAGCCAAGACCCAAAGCTGACACATAATCCCAAAACAAGTGGATAATTCAAACAAATGAAACAGAATTCCGCCGTCTGTTATCTGTTTAATTCTCTTCTTAGCCCATTTTCTTGCTACTCCCCAAACCAATCCTTTCCCTCCTTCTTCTGAACATTTTATTAAGACATAATAAAGGAGATCTGTGTGACATAGGTAAAATGATACTGATGGTAAATGATTCCCAGTTAGACATTAAATACTAGCAGTTGTTTTGGAGTGGTTTTAATAGCAGTCTGACTATTATTATGTGGTGACTAGTTGTTTTATAAACTTCCCCAATACATTTTGCCAGCAATTCTCAGTTGTTGCTAACTATGCAATTACTAGAAGTGAGGAAGAGAAGAGGGAGCAAAATGCAATGTGATTTGTTGCAGAGTTTCAGGAAGGAAAAGCTATATAAAACAGAAATAACGGCAATTCACTAAAAGGGAAGCTGGAAGAAGACTGTAAAGTTAAAGTTGTTATGATTACACAGTGCACCCTTGAGGAAGGATTCATCCAACGCGCTGTTGCTGATCTCTGTAAAATTAAAAACCTAATATATGAAATACACATGTGTTTATGTAGTTCACATTCCAACAAAACTCCTGAACTTCTGGCAGTAATTAAAAAACAAATGAACAAACATTTAAGACTGAGACCAAATATATCTTTATTCAAAGCAAGAAAACTGAACTAGCTGCAGAATGCTCAATTCCAAGGAAAAGAGGCATGCAGATAGCTTTAAAAAAATCTTATTCAGTTTACTTTCTGCAGAGTTTCTCTCAATTTTCTTTTATGTTAAATTTGCCAGTCATATGTGCTACATCTCTCCTGAATTTTCCATGGCACAGGCAGCTATCATGCAAAGACACGAATGACATTCCTCACCCAGCCAGAGCCTACGCTGAAACTTATTTGAATGAACTTGACCCTCCTTGGCTGCAGGCCAACATGCAACGTCACTCAATGACTTAACAGAACACAGTGTTCTTGGCACAAGCACAAAAATGTGCTGAAAGCCATGCTGGAGCAAATCTAAGTATAACATTTCACATTAATAAAAAGAACAAGTAATAAAGAGATAGTAAACACAAAGCCAGAAGTAGTAATCTATTTGCTTTCTGAGGGAAGGGTTTTTAAAACTGCACTCTGCTTCTCTGCTTTCTCCTTACTCCCACCAATCCCCAACAAAGTAAATTTATGGGCCTGATCTCTGAATTGAGCCTGTTTCTACTCCACCCTCAATCTGCTTCAAATCAAAGCCCACACACATTCTTTATCCTGCTTTCCCGCAGTGCTTTACCTGGAAAATTCCTATTCACCTTTCAACATGCAAAAAAAGGGAGTGACTCTTTAACTACCAACAGTTCATGACTCACATCCCTTCCTGAACTTCAAGCAGATGATACCCAACAAACATTTCACACAATTCTAGTGCACACAGTTACTTATTATAAAGTTATGTCATTCATAAATAGATTATGGTAACCTTGTCAAGATATTAAAAGCAACCAAAGGGGAAGACCAAAAATCAATACAATTTTACTATGAACTAAGTGTACTTCCTATATGTAAATAAATTGCTATTATCTCCTCCCCTATTTCCTTGTTGGGGATTTCCCCATTTTTCCCCCCAATGGCTATAGCTTCATATTTTTCTATTTTATCTCAGATGACCTATTTTTCTTGATTGTAACCCATTTTTTGAACATTTAGGCTTGAACATTGTAAATATGTAAAAACAAACATGTTATCACATGTAGATATATGAATTTGTATTTTTGGGATAAACATGAAAAGACCATTGGGCTTACCTGAAGGGTCCTTCTCTGTGCACTGCGGGAGAGTCCAAGCAGTGGGTTATTTCAGTCTGGTTGCCCCGGAAACTGAGGAAAACTTCTCCTTCGCCACGCCTCCTGGCGTGACCTATCCACAGAAATTTGAGGTAATTTGGCCGTGAGGATGCAGTAGAACAAAATGACCGATGAGTAGAACCGTGTTGACACGACGGCTTCGTATCCCTGGACGAACCAGGATGGGTTAGACTCTCCCGCAGTGCACAGAGAAGGACCCTTCAGGTAAGCCCAATGGTCTTTCTCCTGTGCACCGCTTGGAGAGTCCAAGCAGTGGGACATACCCAAGTTAATGTCCATCTGGGCAGGCAGAAGCAGAGTCCCGGGATACAACAGAAGAAGTCACTACCTGTAGCACCCGCCTGCCAAAGGCCACCTCTGCAGAGGCAAATGCGTCCAGTCTGTAATGTTTAACAAACGGAGACTGAGAAAACCCCGCGGCTGCCCTGCAGATTTCCTCGATCGGGGCTTGCGTGGCCCAAGCCGCTGAGGTAGCAGCACTGCGCGTTGAGTGGGCAGTTATATGTTGAGGCACCGCCTTTGACTGGAGCTCGTATGCAGATGCGATGCAGGCCCTGAGACATCTGCCAACGGTAGAAGAAGAAACCTTCTTGCCCAAAGACCCGGGCTGGAAAGCTATGAAATGAGCCTCGGATCTCCGGAATTCTGAAGTGCGATGGATATAGATCTTCAGGGCTCGTCGCACGTCAAGTTTGTGCCACTTGCGCTTGCTCGGATGGGAAGGACGAGGGCAAAAGTTCGGCAAAACAATCTCCTGCGTCCTATGGTACCAGGTGTTGACCTTGGTAAGAAAGGTCGGATCAAGTCGTAAAACGACCCTGTCGGGATGGACGGCACACAAGTCCTGACGAACCGACAGGGCCGCCAACTCCGATATCTGACGGGCAGAGATAATGGCGATAAGGAATGACGTTTTCAGAGAGAGATGTCGGAGAGAAGCTGTTTGAAGAGGCTCGAAAGGTGGTGCAGTGAGAGCCTGCAGAACAATTGAAAGCTGCCATGTAGGATAACGGTGGACCGTGGGGGGCCGGATGTTAGAGGTGCCCTTGAGAAAGCAGCGCACCCTGGGAATCCTGCTGAGCGGAAGGAAAGAGTCACCGGCCCAAACGGTGGACAAGGCCGCCACCTGGTGATGGAGTGTGGCCGGGGCGAGACCCCTCTCAAGACCCCCTTGCAAAAAGTCCAGCACCCAAGACACTGGAACAGTGACCAGGTCGAGCTGTAAGTCCTCGCACCACTGGGTGAAGGTAGCCCAAGTAGAGTCATATATCCTCGTTGTCGAGGGACGCCGAGCCGCTTGGATGGTACTGACCATGCCGTCTGACAGCCCTTCAGCCTTCAGCAGGTCCCTCTCAAGTGCCAGACGGCCAACTGAAGCAACTGGGGCTCCGGATGGACAATGGCCCCCTGGCTGAGAGAGACCCGATCTGGGGGGATCCGCCACACCGGGGACACAGAGAGGCTGACTAAGTCGGCAAACCACGACCTCCGGGGCCAATGGGGTGCCACGAGTAGCACTTCCGCCCTCTCTTCTATGATCTTGAGTAGAAGACGTGGAAGGAGAGGAAGAGGGGGAAACACGTAGAGGATACCCTAGGGCCAGCTGCAGCGAAGGGCGTCTGTTCCCTCCGCTCCCGGAGAATGGAAGCGGGAAAAGATGCGTGATAGTTGAGCATCGTCTTTGGTCGCAAAGAGGTCGACCTGTGGATGTCCGAATTTGCGGGACAATTGATGGAACAGAGCAGGATCCAGCCACCATTCTGCGGAGTCGATGGTGGTCCTGCTTAGCCAGTCCGCCTGTGTATTGCCCACGCCAGAAATATGGTCGGAGCGGATCGATTCCAGGTGTCACTCCGCCAAGAGTCCTAGAGCCTCTGCCTCCACTATCAGTCTTTTGGACCTGGTGCCGCCCTGGCGGTTGATGTGTGCCTTCGTGGCCACATTGTCCATCATCAATAAGACGTGGCGGTGACGTATGGACCGATGGAAATGATGAAGGGCCAACCTTGCAGCTCGCAGCTCCAGAAAGTTGATACTGCAACGGGACTCCGCTGGGGACCATCTGCCCTGGACCACAAGACATCCCATGTGCGCTCCCCAGCCGGCAAGACTGGCATCGGTGGTAATGACCAGCCGGTTGGGGCTCCTTGAATAGGTGTCCCTTGAGGAGCATGGGAGATGTCCACCACCGGAGGGACTTCTTCACAGCCTGAGGCACGGGAATCAGCCTGGTCGAGTTGCTCCTGCTGGCTCTCTGGTGAGGTAGAAGAAGCCACTGCAGGGCCCTGGAGTGGAGGCTAGCCCAGGGAACGATCGACAGGCAAGAGATCATCTTCCCCAACAGTTGGGAGAGGAGGACAATCGGCACCTGCCTTGCTTGCATCACTGTGTGGGTCATGGACCTGAGGGCCTCTAACCTGTCTTGGGAGAGGAATACCCTGCAGGACATGGTGTCTATCACCACCCCCAGATGATTGATCTTGGTCGTGGGGTAAGGTGACTCTTTTCTAAATTCAGTGAGAACCCATGGTTTCTGAGGGTCCTCATAGTAATCTAAAGGTCCCGTAAGGCCTGCCGCCTGGACGACGACTGGATGATGATGTCATCCAGGTAGCATTGGAGCCTTATGGGCCTGCGACGGAGATGGGCCGCCACTACCGCCAGGACCTTCGTCTTGGCGGCCAAGGGGAGGCCGAATTGAAGGACCCTGTATTGAAAGTGGTGGCCTGCATAAAAAAAGCGCAGGAACTTCCGGTGTCAGGAGTGAATGGGAATATGGAGGTAAGCCTCCCGCAGATTGATGGAGGTGAGGAGGTCGCCTTGGCGGATCCCCGCCAGGATCGACTGGAGGGACTGCATCTTGAACCTCCGGTAGGCAATGTGCCTGTTGAGGTTCTTGAGGTCCAAGATGGCCCTCCACCCCCCCCCCCCGAGTTCTTCGGGACCAGGAAGAGGATGGAGTAAAATCCTCTCCCTTCCTGGTCTGGGGGCACCTGCTCGATGGCATTGATCTCCAGGAGGTGGAGAACCTCCTGGTTCATCTGCTCCCTCTTGGTGGGACATGAGGGGGTAGGGTACCTGATAAAGTTCCTGGGAGGAGGGGATAGGAATTCCAGGGACATCCTGCAGAACCCAGGCATCGTGAGCTGTCTGGGCCCAATGGGAGGCGAACAGTTGGAGTCGGCCCCCAATGGGTGACGAGCTCAGGGAGTCACTTTGACTTCCGGAAGGGCCTGTTGGAGGCACCTCCACGATTAAATTTGCGGAAACCAAATTGCTGTCTGCCTCTGTCCCGAAAGGAAGACCTGTCCTGGGCCTTCTCCCCCTGCTGCCCTGCTGATCTATTAGGGGGGTAGAAGGAGGCGGAGGTGGACGGTTCAGAGGGCCGAAAGGACTGCCGCCTCAAATATGGGGTGGACTTGCGGTCCTGCTTTTTGGAGGTCGAAGGAAGGACCTTCCTCTTGTCCTTCAACTCGATGACGAAGGGGTCCAGGACCTCCCCAAATAATTTAGACCCCTTGAAGGAGGCAGAAGCCAATTTCCATTTGTGCTTCTGGTCCGCTTGCCAATGTCAGAGCCAGAGCAGATGGTGGGACGTGACATTCGCAGCTAGCGCCCTAGAGGCGAATTTGGTGGCGTTGAGGGCAGCGTCCGCCGCATATTGCAAGACCGCAATAAGTTTGGTCATGTCCTGATAGAGCCGAGCATCCCCCGCGGGAATCCTGCTTAAGATATCACGCGACCAAATGACTGCGGCCCTACTAAAGGAGGCGGAGGACGCCCTAATGGCCCAGGCCGCCGCCAGGTGTGTCTTGTGGCAGACTTTTTCAGCCTTCTTATCCTCCGCCTTGAGACCCTCTGACAGGTCCGCAGGCACAAGGCACTAGATGTAAGAGGCGTAATAGGCGGACCTACGACCGGCAGGGCTAGGAGATCCTCCAGGACGGGCTCCATGGTATAAAGTTTCTTGTCCACTCCGCTGGGAGAGGACAATGTAGCAGGTTGGACCCACTGACGTTGGACGAGGTCCAGGAATAAGCCTGGAACCGGAACCAACCCCTGTTGAGGAGTAGGAGCGTCAAACATGGCTGCATTTGGGTTGATTGGAGCAGAATCAGCCGGGGGTTGGGCAGGTTTGGGCTTAATGCCCACCATGGTGGTGGCCTTCACTTTACGGAGAACCGACTTGAACAAACTAGGTTTGAAAAGGCCTGAGAAGGAAGGGGCATCCGGGGTAAGATCCTCATCCTTGGACAGACCCTGTTCCACCGGAACTGGAGTCTCCAAGGCCAAGGCCTCGCTAACAACGGAGGACTCCAAGGATGGGTGACGAACCCGCTTGGCCGGGGGAGGCCCACCCTGAGCAGAGGGAGAGGTGACAGGATCTACCTCCCGTCCTAGAATGATTGATATAAATCTCCTGCCAGATGGAGCGGAGGCTGTGGGAGGGGAAAGGGGGTCTACGGGTGCGGGGGTGGGCCGGAGCATTACGGTCACTATGGGGAGAGGCAGGTACGACGGGAACTTCAGGGCTAGCCATTACCGGGGAAGGAGGGTTCGCTATGTCACAGAGATCCCTCCTTCCGGCCCTGCTAGTTCCACTCCAGGGCCAGATGGCGAGAACTGTCAGGGCCCTGGTCTCAGGCTGCTGTTGCTAAATGCCAGGTCTGTGGTTCACAAAGCTCCCCTCATCCGGGACTTAATTTTAGTTGAGGGGGCAGACCTGGCATGTATTACTGAAACCTGGTTGGGCCCGGAGGGAGGAGTCCCCCTCACTGAAATGTGCCCAGAAGGATTTCAGGTGCTTCATCAGCCGCGACCCCAGAGAAGGGGTGGGGGAGTGGCTGTCATCGTCCGAAGGTCTTTAGTTTCTCATAGGATGCCTGCTCCAGAGCTTGTCGGGTGTGAGTCCCTGTTATGAAGTTGGACCTTGGAGGTCAAGTGGGTTTGTTGCTAACGTACCTACCTCCCAACAGCGTTGCAACAGCCCTCCCCTCGCTCCTCGAGTCAGTAGCCAAGTTGGTGGTAGAGTTCCCCAGGCTTATGGTGCTGGGGGATTTCAACCTGCCTACACTCGGTGAACGCTCTGACGGGGCACAGGAGTTCATGGCTTCCATGACAGCCATGGACTTGACCCAAATAATTCGGGGTTCGACTCATTCAGCGGGTCACACACTTGACCTCGTATTCCTCTCGGAGCAGTGGAGATGTGATCTAGAGTTGAAGGGCATTAAGACCTTGCCCTTGACATGGTCTGATCACTTCCTACTGAGGCTTGACTTTCGGAAACCAATCCTCCACTGTAGGGAGGTGGAACCGATTAGGTGGTTCTGCCCCAGGCACCTGATGGACCCTATGGGATTTCAGACGGCACTTGGAGAAATATCTGACACTCTCGTCCACAATCCGGTGGAGTCCTTAGTCGCTGCCTGGAATACAGCGGCGGCGGGGGCTCTAAACCGGATTGCGCCTTTGCTACCTCTCCGAGGCAGCGGATCCAGGAGGGCCCCTTGGTTCACCGAGGAACTCCGGGAGATGAAGCACCAAAAGAGACACCTAGAGCGCCGCTGGAGGGCCAGTAAATCTGAGTCAGACTGAGCACTGATGAGAGCCTTTATCAGAGCCTATCTCGTGGCAATACGGGCGGCGAAATGTGCACATTTTGCCGCCCTTATTGCATCCGCTGAATCGCGCCCAGCCGCCTTGTTTAGAATAACCCGCTCCCTCTTGAAAGGGAGGGATGCGGATGACCCTTTACAAGGTAGAGCTGAGGAATTTGTTCAATATTTAACGGATAAAGTCGCTCGGATTCGGACAGAGCTGGACTCCAATTGCACGGTACCAGCCGAGGTACCGGGGGAAGGTCTTGACCGTATTTCATGGATCGAGTTTCAACTTGTCTCTCCTGAGGAAGTGGACAAGGCCATGGGAGCGGTGAGTGCCTCCACTTGTATACTGGACCTGTGCCCCTCCTGGCTGGTCTCGACACACGGCTGGATCCAGATGATAGTTAACACCTCTCTTCGGGAGGGAATTTGCCCGCTCCTCCTAAAAGATGCGGTGGTGAGACCCCTCTTGAAGAAACCTTCTCTGGACCCAGCCATTTTGAGCAACTATCGTCCAGTCTCCAACCTGCCCTTTGTAGGGAAGGTTGTTGAGAAAGTGCTGGCCTCTCAACTCTGGCGGTCCTTGGATGAAACCGATTATCTGGATTCCTTTCAGTCAGGTTTCAGGCCTGGTTACAGCATGGAAACTGCTTTGGTCGCGCTGATCAATGATCTCTGCCGAGCCAGAGATAGGGGTCACCCCTCTATCCTTGTGCTCCTTGACCTCTCAGTGGCCTTCAATACCATCGACCATGGTATCCTTCTGCGACGGTTGCGGGAGGTGGGAGTGGGAGGCACCGTCCTTCGGTGGTTCTCCTCCTACCTCTCGGACAGGTCGCAGTCGGTGTTGGTCGGAGGGCAGAGGTCGACCCCAAGGCCCCTCAATTATGGGGTGCCGCAGGGTTCGGTCCTGTCCCCCCTCCTATTTAACATCTACATGAAGCCACTGGGTGAGATCATACGCCGGCACGGGATTAAATACCATCAGTATGCAGACGATACGCAATTGTATCTGTCCGCCCCGTGCCAACTCGGTGAAGCGGTAGAAGTGATGTGCCAGTGCCTGGAGACTGTCAGGGTCTGGATGGGTATGAACAAGCTTGCACTCAATCCCGACAAGACGGAGTGGCTATTGATGTTCCCTCCCAAAGATTGGCCAAGTACTCCATCTCTCAGGCTGGGGGGTGAAATTATACGCCCCTCAGAGAGGGTTCACAATTTGGAAGTCCTCCTGGATCTGCAGCTGACTTTAGAACACCATTTGTCGGCTGTGACCAGGGGGATCTTTGCCCAGGTTCGCCTGGTGCACCAATTGCGACCCTACCTGGATCAGGAGGCCCTTCAGATAGTCACTCACGCCCTCGTGACCTCAAGACTGGATTACTGTAACACGCTCTACATGGGGCTGCCCTTGAAGAGTGTCCGATGACTTCAGTTAGTCCAGAACGCAGCCGCGCGAGCGTTCGTGGGTGCTCCCAGGTACACCCACGTTACACCTATCCTCCGCGAGCTGCACTGGCTACCTATTGGTCTCCGGACTCGCTTCAAGGTGCTAGTCGTTACTTATAAAGCCCTACATGGCATCGGACCTGGGTACCTGAGAGACCGCCTCCTGCCAATTACCTCCCATAGACCGATCAGATTCCATCTGCCAGCCAATGTCGGCTGGCGACCCCCCAGGGGAGAGCCTTCTCTGTTGCAGCTCCAACCCTCTGGAACGAGCTCCCTGTGGAGATCCGGACCCTTACTACTCTCCCGGCCTTCCACAAAGCCACTAAGTTCTGGCTGCTCCGGCAGGCCGGGGGGGCTGTCGAAGTATCCAGCGCCACGGTAACTATGAATGTTGTGTATTTTAAATTGTTGTTTTGTCCATTTATCCCCTTCCCCTGTTTATTGCTAGCCGCCCGGAGTCCTTCGGGAGCGGGCGGCATACAAGACCAATAAACTAACTAACTAACTAACTACTGGCTTATCACGCACCCGCATGGCATCTGCAATGCCCTTTGCGATGGCGCGTTCCACCACTGCCTGCATGCGGGCGGAGAGCTCGGATTCTTAATCCGAGTTTGGGTCCAAGTCAGCGGGCTCCCCTATCTGGTGGATAGGTGGATCTTCCAGGGACTCATCCTGGGGGGAAGCCTCAGGGGCAGGGTCCTGATCGGGAAACCAAGATGGGGACGGGGAAGGGGGTTCAGTGAACGACCGGTCCAGGGACAGGTCTTGAGAATCGACTTCCTCTGCCATCAGCACTGTAAGATCCCTCATAGGAAGGGGGAGGACAAAGGAGTCCCCGGGGGAACCTCCTTGGCCTAAGGTGACGAGCTTTCTCGAATTGTTTGTCAAGCGCCCGTTGGCGTCTAGCAGCATCCCTGGCCTCAGCAGCAGAAGTGGCCCTGATAGGAGGGGTCTGAATGGGAACCCTATTTCCACTAGCCCCACAGCCCCTGGGAGCGGGAGAAACCTTGTCCAGGCCCTGAGAGGGTCCTGGTTTACTGGCTACAGAGCCCAATGACCCCGACTTCTCCATGTCAATGACCGCACAGGAATTGGCAAGCGCAGGCCGATAACAGGAGTAGCTGCAGTTGGTATAGGCTACACTGCAAGAGAAAAGAACAAAATTCCATTAAATAAGGTCATATAAAAGAATTAGTACAGTCAAAATTCACTAGTGGTCTAGCAGTGTTAGTGCCTAATCTGGAGGATGCGGCCTGTAGCGGATGGCTGGCAGACCATTCAGGGGAGAGGGAAGGCCCAGGCCTAAGGCTAGGCCAGGAATGAAAGGGCCTCCCCTGAGCCGGTGCGGTGGCCTAGGAAAGACCAGAGCCTCAACGCCGCTGTGGAAAAAAGGGGTAGGGTGACAGGTTGCCAGTGGGCACCCCCCTGGCTGGCCCCTTATCACCCAGTGGTCCCCGATGGAGTGTGGCTGCACAGCCTGCAGCAAGGCCAGAATGGCGCGAAAATGCACCCAAAATGGCCGCCGCACAGCGAGGAGAGCTAGGAGGCCGTGCGACGATCGCCTCAGCAAGGGGATGATAGCGTGCTCCTCCGTGGCACAATTATGAAACTAGGGCCTGGTGGAGCGAAAAAACTGCGCAAGAAAATAAGAACAGGGACCACGAGGGAACGCTGGCTTGCTAGAGCTCTCTGCCACCTCGCTGCGCCATTTTAAAGCCCGCGGCAAGCCTCCGAGGCCGGCCTGAGCAGACCGGCATGGGAGGCCCTCCCCCCCGCAGCACGCTTACCTCCTGGCCTCCTGGAGGCTTACTGAAAGAATATTAGGAAGTTTAGAAGAGGAAAGGTAGAGAATAGAAAGGATTACTCAGAGAGGAGAAGCTAGGAAGAAAAGCACAGTCCAAGACAGAAAACGGATTAATTCAGCTGGAGCTCTCTCAGATAGCTTCCGAACAGGCCAAACTGAGGAAAATTTCTGGGGATAGGTCACGCCAGGAGGCGTGGCCAAGGAGAAGTTTTCCTCAGTTTCCAGGGCAACCAGACTGAAATAACCCACTGCTTGAACTCTCCAAGCGGTGCACAGGAGAATAGAGGTTTCTCCATTCAGATGAACCTATTTGTGAACAATAGTTGGAATAGTAATTAGAATAGTAATTGGCAGGGCAAATAGTATAAATCTATACAAACTGTATAAGCATTTACTTAAATTACTATTTTTAATACAGATCTTTAGTTCCTATACAGCAAATAAGTTGCAAACAACATTGGACTTTAAATCCACTGAGTAACTAGGACCATAGCAATTAAAAGGAAAACTAAGAATCCATTTTCATTGTAACTTGAGAAGTATTACCTTGCCATGACAGAGTTGTCCTGAATTTGCAGATATTGGCTGAATCCAGGTAATGAAGACCTCTGCAGATTTATATCAAGTTGCTGGCTATGACCCTTCCTGAATTAGTTAAATTCTGGTGCCAGTTAGTCAGATTTACTGTAAATTACTGCATCACCTTCCATATGATTCTACCCTACCTGCAAAATGTGGCAAATCTGAAAAATTTGCACTGACTATTAATTGCTTATCAAGCATAATTTAAAGTATTGGTATTTGTTCATTCAAATAATTTCTATACACATCATGTAAAAATCTCAGATACCTTTAAGGCTATGTTATTAACTTTAAATTCTAAATAATTTATACCACAAGCCACCCACTTTATAAATCAGTCAGACTGGCTACTAAAATTATCAGGCTAAATCCTTTTGAAATTGGCCCTATTCTCAGAGTCCAATTTTCTGGGAAGCTGGAAAAAGTCTTCTTTTGTATTGCACCTGAACTATGTGTTTGACTCCAACATTGTTGGCACTTAGAAAATCTGAGAAGCTGGATCTCTCTCACCAGGATGATAATTTTAGCATTAGCTTGCTACTACTTTTAATTTATATATTTAATTTAACCAGTTTTTAAAAATTATTTTAGCACCTCCTCTGAATACACACTGGAGTAGACATCTATTATAAATTAATGAAAAATAAAACTGCAGTTTGTATCCAGCCTGCAGATTCTGTCTCTTTTCCCAATTTACTACGCTGACATATACCTAAATAGTATAGAATAAATAGCAAAAGCAGGAGCACTGAAAACTTTATACTGCTCCATAGTGCTTTACAGCTCTCTCTAAACTGTTTACAGGATCAGCATATTGCCCACAATAATCTGGATCTACATTTCATCAGTCTTGGGAAGATGGAACGTCGAGTCAACCCTGAGCCGGTCAAGAATGAACCCATGGCTGTGGGCAAAGTTAACCTCAAATACTGCATTCTAACCACTGCACCACCACAGCTCATATTGCAGTTAAATTATTTATTATCCCCTCAATGTGTCACTACAGGTGGTCCTTGATTTATTATCACAATTGAATTCAAAATTTTTTTTGCTATGTGAGACAATTGTTCA
This sequence comes from Thamnophis sirtalis, assembly GCF_051295495.1. NCBI lineage: Eukaryota > Metazoa > Chordata > Lepidosauria > Squamata > Natricidae > Thamnophis > Thamnophis sirtalis. Next base: position 143,342,989 of record NW_028261382.1, read on the forward strand.
GTGAGTTTGGGCCATTTTACAATTTTTCGTGCCACAGTTAAGTGAATTACTGCAGTTGTTAAGTAACATCATTATAAAGTGAATCTAGCTTCATCATTGATTTTGTTTATCAGAGGGTCACAAAAGATGATTATGTGACCTTGGGACATTGCCACTGTCATAAATATGAGCCAGTTGCCAAGCATCTGAATTTTGATCATGTGACCATGAGGATGCTGCAATGGCAGTAATTGTGAAAAATGATAAATCCGTTTTTTTCAGTGCGGTTGTTATTTTCAATGGTCACTACATGAAAAATTGCAAGTTGAGGATTACCTATGCTACTTTTTTCTTCCCTTTGTACTTCATAGCAGCCAACTTCCCCTGTGTCATCTACTAAAATGCTAGTGACTTGGTTTTACTTATGTGGCTAAAATACCTGCAAGCCTGTTAATACAGAAGTTCTGGCTTTGTAAATTAAGAAGTTGGAAGAGGAAGAGGAGGCAGTAGCAGTAAAATCTATACTGTAAAATCTATACTGCCTAACATACTATTGTAAGCGCATAAAGGTGCAATGATTTCTACCCAGTATATTACTAGAACCTCTGTGGTGACTCTGGATGTATAAACACTTCATTGTAGAGGTTTTCTGTTTCACATAATATAGCAATGAAATACCTATAGCAGAGGTTTTGCTATGTCCAAGGACCTTGGAAACTCCAGTTTATAAAGGATTCAGATAAAGTAATGTGAAAGGCTTTTATATATTTATTAGATTCATTTGCAGTCTTTCCTTTAGAAGCTGAAAGCAGCTCAAACTTATTCCAGCAATACCATTGACATTCATGAATAGGTAGACAACTAATCTGATATTAGTTTCCTATGTAAATGGGATTATTAAGGGCTTTTTTTGTTAAGTTCCAAACGTTAAAATAATTAAATTGAATATTGTTTGTAGTTTTTTGCAAAAGGGCAGCAGTTTAATTATGGATTTTTTAGTATTGTATTAGCATTTAGTATCAAGACCGTAAGTCTGTCCTAAAAATGCATATTTTTTGAAATGGAATGAAGACTATATCAGGAAAACATTTTTTACTAATTTTGTGTAATTGACAAAAGAATGGAAATGCTGATTCCTTTTACATTATGTTCTGAAGTACTGTTCTGATACTAGTAATATCATAGCACTTTCAGCCAAGTTCAATAAAGTCTGAAAGCTTGATTAACAAGCAGGTTTACAGGTTTGTGAGGTTTCTAAAGCCACTCCTTTTTGGTTAGTGGAAAACCATAGACCTTTGCCATCAACCTTAAGGAGGGCAGAGTTGAAAGGAGAAGGATGTGACACATTTACCACAGCTAAGCAACCAGCTGGCCTTTGTAATTAAGCAGGAAAGTTTGCAGTGTCTTAAAATGAAACTTGTCGAGCAGACAGGATTACACTTGGGAGTATAAAACAAGAGTGAAAAATTGCACTCAAGAGTTTTGTAATATTTTTCAGATTCATTATCTGGGCTAAAAAGCATAGATTATATGGATATTTTCTTTATTAATTCCTATAATAAAACTAAAGTAAACCTAAAGAGAGTAATTGGTCAATGTTATCCAATACCTTCCATGGTTAAGCGTGGATTGTTCATCTATGTTAAATACCTTAATCACAGCAGGTTCATATGTGGAAACCAATTGAAGTTTGCAAAAAACTGAACTGGTAAGGATTGATCATGGGAAGGGATCCTGGAGTCATGATGGGCAGCTCAATGGAATTATCAATCCAGTATGCAATTATTATTTTTAAAAAAGACACATTCAATGCAAACAAACGGAATTGACAAAATAATTATCAGTATAACAGGGCTCCGAGTATGCATATAATTCTAATCACTACACTTTCATAAGGGTGTTTTAAAGCTAGAAAAGATGTTTAAAAAGCTACCAAAATTATTAAGAGGGCTGGAATTAACTCTCCCACGAGAAAAGAATATAGCAATAGGGGCACTTCAGTTTAACATTAAAATCATGCCTGACATACTTTTTCATTCAATGCCCATTTCAACAGTGAGATTTGCTGTCAGCAGTTGCGGTAATAGGAGCCAACTTATAGAGTTAAAAAAGGACTGAACAGGTTTGTAGAGGATCATACATCAACAGCTACTAATACTGATTGCCATTTATTATCTTCTGAAGCATAAGAAATATCATTTCAATATGGTTACTGGAAAAAATATTGAAAAATGACTATTGTTATTAGTCCAGGCTTATGAGCTTCTCAAATCAATCTTGTTGGCCATTCTTTGACAAGAGAATTCTATGTCCTGATTCATCAAGGAAAACTGGCAGAAAACCAGTAAAAATTGTAAGCTCTATCTTGTTCCACAATGAAACATTACTGATTACAGCAAACTTGTTGAAAATTAATAGAGCAAAGTTTTTAGATACGTCTAGGGACAACAGATTAACAGATTAAATTTTACATACACATACAGTATGTGAAAGATCACTTAATATAATTTATATCTTCAATGTAACAGCATTACACTGACATAAAGTCGCACTTTAGCTCCCATTTCTCCCTTTGTATTTTTATACATTTAATACTTTCTATGATCCAACCACCAGTATTTGAATTGTGTATAACACAATCTGAACTAGAAAGCATATTTTTGCTTCTTCAGATTATGCCAGATAGTGGGATATATTTTTCTTCAATTTAAGTGCAATACAGATGATTTTCTGAACAGAAAATGCAAAATAGGCATTCAGATTTCTCAAGGCATGGGGACATCATATTTGCAGATAACGGAATGATACAAAATGCAGAGAATGTTCAATACTCTCCAATTGTTGCTACTCACATTTTATACTCATCTGCTTCAGAGTCTGTTTTTCAAAAAAATAAATATAACAGTAAAATCCTTTTAGATGATTCAAACTGCCCTTCAACTCCGTACCCCTCAGTTTTTGTTTTAAGCATGGTCTAATAATTGCTTCTCTTGTACTTTCCAAATGTTATCATCGAACACCTTCCTGTTCGTGTTTCACTTCCAACTTACAGAATTCAGGTCCAGCAGGTCCTAAATCTTTGCATATGCTTAATCGTCTGTCTATTACTCACATTTACACAGTTTCTTTGGTTGCTTTATTTATATCAAGGTACAATTATTTCCTTGCCTATATAAAGTTAAATTGGTGCCAGAGAGGACTAGTTTCATTCTTAAATATAGAGTTTGCTAAATGAGTTTGGATTGAGAGAATGTGACTAGCCTAATCTGCTTCACATACCTCTGTAGGGAAAAAAATGTAAGACAGACAGCTGGGTTTGCTACCTTGAACTTTTGGAGGAAGAACTTTAATCTACAAATAATAAATTCATCATCAGATATAATTTAAGAGAATTAGAGAAGAAAATCCTTTTGTGTATGACAGATAAAAAGAACATACAGTATGCTTGTGCGCAAAGAAAACAATCATGCTGGTAAAGTGTGCACAACTTTTTCTACTCTCTAGCTAAGCAGTAAACTTCATGACCAGTGTGATTAACTTTCCTAATCCATAAAAGTTAAAAAAAAAAAAAAAAAAGCAAAGTCATGAACTCTACAGTGATGCCAGCGTTAATCAGCCGCTGACTAGTCTGTTAATATGTTGATTACAGCATATTAGCTGACAATGTACTTCCATTTCTGGTGACATTTCCTTTACTTGCCATGAAAGGCAACTGCGTGACCTCTGTAATTCAAATACAATTTATACTATTGATTACGTTGACTTGATAGGAAAAATACATTTTATGTGGTTAGTTATAGAACAATGACCTTTACCAGTATATTAGTATGATAATCGTTGTTTGTTTCTCTATCTATAGAGGCAAGCACTGTTAAGATTAATTTTTGGGTTCATTGTTCAAAACTATTTTCAGTATAGCCAATGTTAAAATATTTTGCTACATTCTTTATTGGTACATCAAATTTAAATATCCTTTGTTCCCTATTTCCTCTAGTGTCCATCCTTCAAAATTGTGGCCTATCATTTTTTAAAGGGAATTCAAAACAACAGCAATTTTCCACAAGCAACAGTTTATAATTAATTCCAAAATTTTATTTCAAATCCACCTGGACTCCAAAATCAAAGTTTTAGTCACTCTTCCGTGGTTTATTCTAAATGAAAAATGATCTTAAGTTCTTATTTTGTATTTAAAAACTTCTTTTGCTAAGTAAACTCTACAGGTTATGTCAGTCCAAAGGTTTCTAATAGCGGAACGATGAAAGCTCACTGGATGATTTGGATCAATCACTATTTCTTGACCCAACTGTAAAGAAATGTAGAGATAATCTTGATGCTAGAATTGAAGAGCCAGTAAAGGAAAAACAATTCTATTTCCTTGAAAAAGTAGAAAGCAAGAAAAAGAAATTCCAAATAACCCTGCCTTGGTTGTATATGTTATAAAAGGAGGCAAATAGATATTCTGGCAGGCTTTGAAGTTTCATATTATACCCTACAACCACAGTTCCCAAACTGTGCACAGAGGCACCCCAGGGCACTAAAACAAACTCACAGGGGTGCTGCAGGATATTTTACTACTACTTTATCCTTTGTAAAACAATCTCAACCATCCTTAATTTATAACCTCAGTGCAGTTTCATTAATTACTTTAGAAATTTTACATGATATCCTTCTCTAAAAATCTACTTAGTTTATTTTAAAATTTAAATATGTATCAACACATAAAAAAACACCTATGACTAAAATAGAAGAAAATGAAGCAACTGTTCCAAAGAAAAATGTTACATCCATAACGGAGGTAGCACAGAAAAAAGAATTGTGACCCTGATAGATGTACAATAGTTACTTGAAAATGTTAACAATGACCATAACGATATAGTGGTTTAGGGAATAGAAAATACATGGATCTTAATCAGGACATATTGAAGTGGCAAACTTGAATAATTATGTTAGCACATAACAATGGAGATGAAGTTATTCGAATATCAGGTAAGAAAGTTTGAGAGTTATTGGAATAATTAGAGATAAAGAATGTATTGTTCTTAATACACACATTCAGATTCCCTCTCAATATGAGAGTTAAACAAAGCTTTAATTACTATATCGTCGATATAACATATACTATGAATACATAGTGGATATGTTGAGAAGCAGATGCTGAACTAAGAGCTATTGTACATAGAACTCATTAGACCCTCCACCTCCCAAAAAGAACTAATATAGACAATGTTGGTTTTCATGCAAAGATAAGCAAAACAGGTAGTTTGATCCAGTAAGTATAGTTTATGCACCATTTCTGTAAGCCCCAAGCATATTAAGACTTTTTTTTTTTAAAAAAAAAAACCAAGTCTATACAAGACTTAGAAATCTCTCATTATTCACAAAAACTATTTGTTTGGAATGTTCTGATAAGTAAGGAATTGTAAATATGACTGGCAGGTTATGGATGAAGAAGGTATTTGCTTTATGACCCTCCTATATCTGTTCAGAGATAACACAAAGAACATGTCTCTCAATCTATGTCTTTCTCAGGAGAAGATTGATCTTTTTTAGCCAAGATTAAAAGGCCATACTCAATGTTTCACTTGGTGATTATTTGTTTTAAAATTACAGAGATTTTCTTTTAGGTTTCATTGGCCATTTGTTTAAAACACCAGGATATCACGGAATTCCTATTTTGCTTTTCAATTAAACCCACTTTTTGACACTTTCCGGGAAATCAAGACCATAGTCATGTTAAAATTTAATGAATAACGCCAAAGCTGACTTTTTTTCAAGATCAAATGAAGCCAGGTGAAAGCGAAGATATGCTGTAAAAGTATATGATCCAAAACACTTCTGGATCATTTTCGAAGTACATAAATTTAGTTGCTGAATGTTACTGTGCACTGGGTAAAGTCTAGAACACCTCCCCAAGGCATATGTAAAATGTGTATATAATGCTAATTCACAATTTTATTAACCATGGTTTGTTGAATAAATCACCACTGGCTGGGTTAACACAAAATGACCATAATCCATGATTTATAAAATACAACAGTTGGGTCTGCACGTTGTACTAAAGCAAAAACAAACAACCAATATAATTTATTTATTTATGTATTTATTTATTTTATTCAATTTTTATAGTCACCCAACTCAGCCAAGTGACTCTGGGCAGTTTACAATACTGAAATTCTAAAACAATTTAAAATACACTGAAATTATATCATAGCATAGCAAGTAAATGCAGTCATACCATACAACTAGGGGGAAAAACTGGATTCACAAAATAATATAATTACTTGGTTTTCACTTAGCATGCAATATAAACTCAACTGTGACATATGAACAATGATGTAAGTCTTAAGAGTGCTATATAAATCAACCAATTGTGGCTTACTTAGTAACAGTTAAGCAAAGTATGTCTGAGATGCATGAATCAGTATGTCATTCCACAGAAAAGTGGCTTGGTACAGATATGTTTGTTACTCTTGATTTTCTCAATATTATAATTGGGCAAAGTTTTGTAGCTGTTATGCTTGGGATGAATTCAAACTTTTTTCCACATTACAGGGATTCATTATAACAAGTGAGTGCTCCCAATGCAGCACAGTTATCAATGGAATGCAAACAATCGCTTGTCTTTTTCTCTTTGGTCCAGCTTGTTCCACCCTCCATATTAACCAGTAATAGCACAGTTTTACCACACTGGCCTCTGTTTATCATATGCTGTTTGGCTATATTCCCTCTATTCAAAGGCCAGAGCAGCATGAACAAAAGCACAAGTATGTAGCAGGCTTTTCCCTTGTGAAATAAAGCAGGCGTAAAATTATATAGATATACATCTAAGGAAAGAACATTATCTATCTAAAAAATGGAAAGAAAACAGACACACAGGCCTGAAGTGACTAGATTGCTGGAATCTCAATCTCTCTAAAAATGCCAAGAGCTAGCAAACACTATAGAAATCATATATTAAAACATATGCTGTGCTGATGCACACATATTTGATGCTTCTTAAACAATATATATAGGGGACGTGGTGACTCAATGGCTAATGAGCTTGTCGATCAGAAAGGTCGGGAGTTCGGCGGTTCGAATCCCTAGTACCACATAACAGAGTGAACTCCCGTTATTTGTCCCAGCTTCTGCCAACCTAGCAGTTTGAAAGCATGTAAAAATGCAAGTAGAGAAATAGAAACCACCTTTGGTTTGAAGGTAACAGGGTTCCGTGTACCTACGGCATTTAGTCATGCTGGCCACATGACCACGGAGATGTCTTTGGACAGCGCTGGCTCTTCGGCTTTGAAACCAAGATGAGCACCACTCCCTAGAGTCGGGAAAAACTAGCACATATGTGTGAGGGGAACCTTTACCTTTACCTAAACAATATATCCATCAATCCCCAAAGGGTGTTGTCAAACTTGATTTCATTGAGGGATGCATCAGGGTTGTGTTTGACCTCAAGGGGCAAGAGTGGGCATGGCCAGGATGGGTGTAGTCAGCTCAACATCACTCATGTTGGGGGAGCCTGTGGTGGCCCAAACACTCTGCCAGTGAAACGGCTCCTGAGCTCCGTTTTTGGCTGCGACGGCGAAATGGAGCTTGGGTGGGCTACATTACACTCTGAGAAATAAGGGTGTTCCTAAAATTACAGAATTGTTGCATTTGTTGCATTTCAGTTCTTTTATTATTTGCTTTAATCCCAGTTAGTATCAGCAGGAAAGTTAAGAAGAGTCAGGCCTATGTGGATATGTCACTGGGGGAATTCAACAGCTAAATTAGGAAATCAAAAGATTCCCAGAAGAAGACAATGGTAAACTATTCCACAGAGCTGGCAAGAAAGACATATTGATAAGGACACATAGATAGGAGGATTTGAAGTTTATTCCAAAAGCATTTTTATTTTGTTATTTTCTTATGTTTTGAAAATGTTAATAAAAAATATTTGAGAAAAAATGAAAACTTCCATAGCTGTTTGAAATCGTCAGGTTTAGCAAAGGAGAAACAATGTATTGTTAAATTCTAACAGGAATTTTAAATCAATAAGCAGCACAATTTGTGATCAATGTACTGCACTGTAATAGATCCTTGTTTGCACATATAGTAAAATGAAGTAGAAGAATGAAATACATCATTCCTAAATTGAATTGGCAAGATGGATCTCCCTGCTCCACACAAAATACTCCAGAAATATATAACAAGCAAACTTGGAAGAAAAGCCTTGACATAATCTTTTGCCAATTGAACTGTTTGTATTTATTCAAAATTCTAGTAAACAATACACATATCCAGTGTGTCATCATTATTCACAGGTATGAATAAAACATTTTAAATAAGAACACAGGCATGTTATCTGCCATCAGGCATTAGGTCATCAGTCTGACACAGATTCCATATCAAAGAATAATGCTAGTGCCTCTTAAAACAACTGTATTTTGTATTACACAATAGAAGGAACAGACAAACATTGCTTCAATGAGAGAAATAAAGTAAAAACATCTTTTAAATATACATACAACTACATGGAAACACACACACACACACACATGTGCACAAATACATACAACCAATTTTTAAAATGTTCTGATACTAAATGTTATTACTCTGAATTCATTGCATCTTACATAATAAGCAGAACTATTCCATTCATCTCAATGCAAATATTGCCACTCAATTTGAATACTTGTTGCATAGCAGGGCCTATTTTGAAATATATATATAAGTTTAACAGAGAAATATCTAGCTGCTAAATTAGTTTATTTACTAAATAGTTTTGAACATTTCCCTGTCTCCAAAATAGTTTACTACCATCAGAATTAAATTTCTCCCCAGTATAAATTCCTTTAATTTAAAACACTTCATCACCTATCTCAAGTTCTTAGAATGGGATAGTACACTATACATTTCAATTAAATCACTCTAGATGGCTTATCCTTGAAGAGCGTTTGGAAGCTACAGCTGGTGCAGAGTGCAGTGGCAGTTCTTAGGGCCCCTTGAGTGGTCCATGTTACACCACTGCTCCATGAGTTGCATTGATTGCCAGTTTGCTTCCAGGTGCAATTCAAGATGTTGGTTATCACCTTTAAAGCCCTAAATGGCATGGAACTATCTCAATATGATGGGACTAGTCTGCTCCACCAGTGCCAGCAGAAGAGACATACTGCGGATCCTATCAGTCAAGGAATTTTGACTGGCAATGTCAGCTTCTGCTTTGCTGTCACTTCAGCTGCCATGAAACGGGGAGGGAGGGCATGGTATTTGGGAGGGGTTACTCATTGTGCTGGAGGAAGGTTCTGGAGTTCACCGACTGATCGGACTACGCATGCGTGGGTGTTTCCCACCAGGACTAACGGCACCAACATTCCATCTTCGTGATGCCTTTTGAAGTTATCTCACACCTGACACTTGGAAGACTTATGATTGGACTGGGACTATGATGCCAAGGGGTGGGGAATGGGCTATTCTATATATCAATCGCTTTCGCGCCTAATTATTCAGACTTCGCTACGCTTTGCCTTTAATCATTCTTAATTAGTAAAAGTACACTTGACTTCCACACATGGAGTCTCGTGGTCTTTCTTTCCTAATTAATTAATGGAGAGGAGCTGACAGGCAAGGTCCAACAGAAAAGCCTTCTCTGCCGTGGAATATCTTAACCCCTGAGGTGAGATTGGCTACCACCCTTCTGACCTTCTGCAAGGTGTTTAAAACCAGATGGCTGGCAGACCCAAAATTGGAGAATCACATTGATGGTGGTTGATTAATTAAGAGCTAATCCCACCTCCCACCCTCATATCAGGCTCCCTCCTTCCCTGTCTCGTGACCATGATTTTACTTTAAGGAATATTTATTTCTGATGATTTTAATATATTTTTATGCTGAAAGCTGCTAAGAGCCACTTCGAAACAAGATGGATGGTAAACAAATTAATGAATAATAAATTAAAAAGTGGATTGGATAAGCATTTAACAAAGTCTTTCTATTCCTAGTGGGCAGAACTGTCTTCAATAGAATTGCAGGTTCAGTTCTGCAGCCAATTATCAAATTGACCAAGTGAAGGACAAAAGAAGACCTTCCTGATTTCTAGGGAAATACCTGAGTAGAAAGTGAAAAAAATATTGCTGCAATGATGACTGCAGGCCAAAGAACAAAACAAAAACAAAACCAAGGTGACTCAGGTATGCTAGTCAGTCTATATCGAACAACAGGCCAATTTTTTCAATTATCACTAATTTGATGTTGAACTAATTTGTTTTCTGTCCTTCTTCCATCATTTGAATGAATGTCTGTCATTTGACCCAGGGACATGAAAGGAATCCCACCCTTACGTGCCCTGGGCAATGATGTTACCAGCTAAACTTTCGCCTTAAATAGTGCCTCCAAGCCGAACGAGATGGGGACCAATTTGATGTTGGACTAATTTTTTTTCTGTCCTTATTCATAGCAGCAGTTACATTTCTGTACTCTGGCTATTAAAAATGGATTTTTGCAGCATTTTGTTCAGCTACTTTTGCTTTCTATGTACCAGATTGAATTTTATTAAAAGTTATTGCTTGACGCAATGGGAATAAGCACAATATCAGCCTTTAATGCTCAAAGCCATCTTCAATAATAGACCATGAGAAGATCCAGAATGTTTACTATGTTTTGATTAAGCACTGCTTAATGTTAAAATCTTAAACTCTAGTAAAGTTTAATTATGTTTTCTTTATATCACGTTAACTTCAAGTATAGATTATAAACATGATGGGCTACAAAGCCCAGTTACAGATTAACTAAGTGAAATGTTCTGATGCCCATCTTTAAAAATACAATAAACTAACTGTCAGCCTCTGCTTTGCTGCTGCTTCGTCTGTCATTGAAACGGGGAGGGCGGCATGGTATCTGGGAGGGGAATCATTATGTGCTGGAGGAAGTTTCTAGACGCTGATCTGACCACCTTACTGCGCATGTGGATGAAGGGAGTTTCCCGCCAAGGCCAACTGTCCAGCATTCCATCCTGATGAGGATTTTTGAAGTTATCTCCCACCTGCAGTTGGGTGCATTATAATTGGACTATGAATGGGGGTACCAAGGGGAGGGGATTGAATTGTACTTGATATTATCCGCTTTCGCGCCTAATTAACCAGACTCAGCTTTGCTTTGCAACTGTTCGTTTATAATTAGTAAAAGTACACTTGAATTCAAGTCAAATGGAGTCCAGTGGTTTCTTTCCTGATTACTAAATGAAGTCGATGCTGACAATAAGCTGAGTCTCATTCGCACCCATCCCGGAGCTAACAACTACCGAGGGGGGTGCCCTCACAAGAAAAGAACTGTCTTTGCATGTAAGCGACCAGGAGGAAGAAGAGGGGGCAGCGGCGGCACCATCATTAACGGAAAGACTGGCCGAACTGAGAGTGGATGAACCTGCCGTCCGTCCCAGATGGACTTAGGGTGTGGGAGTGAAATAGCAATAGCAATAGCAGTAGACTTATATACCGCTTCATTGGCCTTTCAGGCCTCTCTAAGCGGTTTACAGAGAGTCAGCATATTGCCCCCAACAATCTGGGTCCTCATTTTACCCACCTCGGAAGGATGGAAGGCTGAGTCAACCCTGAGCCGGTGAGATTTGAACCGCTGACCTGCTGATCTAGCAGTAGCCTGCAGTGCTGCATTTAACCACTGCGCCACCTTGGCTCTGAGAAGAAGAAGACCCTGAGTAATTAATGCCGGAGTTACGAGAAGGAGACCAAAGAAAAAAACAGCAACTGATTGGAGTGGCACTGGAGAAGAAGATTACAAGATTTCCCACGCCATGAGACTCCTCGAAGAGGCATGGACTGAACGTCGAAGCCGAGAGAGGGCAGTGGAAAGAGAGCCGACAGAGGAGTTGGAACAAAGGTACTCCATCCGTAGCTTAAGGGAGAGTGAAGGGGCCGAGGGGGGTTGTGCGCAAGAAAACCCAGAACCAGCCTCCCCCCTGCAGCTAGAGTCATTCAAAGGGCAGGGGGGCCCTCCAGGTGACGCCGGATGGCAAAGGTCCCTCCCTTAACCGTACGATATGATGGAGACCCTAAAACTCTTGGACTGTTTATAATTCAGATCTGGAATTATATGGAAATCTATGGACCTGATTTAGAGGCAGATGAAATGAGAATGGTGTTAATGGCCTTAGAGATGAAAGCAGCCGATTGGATGGTGGGCCTACACAAATACAATTCCCCTCTCCTGAGGAATTTTCATGAATTTATGGCAGCCATGAGAAGGAGGTTCGATGACCCTTTGACCGAACGACGCGGGCGCCTGAAATTTACAGCTCTTAAGCAGGGAAGCAAAACTGTGCCAGATTATGTGCAGGAATTTCAGGAATTGTCAGTTTATATGAGGGGGTGGTTGGAAGAGGCTTTGCTGGATCAGTTTGCTGAGGGATTGAATGAAAAAGTATACCAACAATGCATAAACAGAAACCTTCCCCGTTGTCTAGCAGTTTGGTATGAGAACGCAGTGGACGTGGAGTTGGATTTAGCCAGACTTCAAAGCATGAAGGAGGGAGATGTGGAGAAATCCCCCCCAGCAATCCCAAAAAACCCCTCCCGCCCCAGGAGTGAGGGCAGAGGAGGTTTTGCAGGCAAAGCCAAGCCTTTCACTTGTTTCCGCTGTGGGAAGGACGGCCATCGCGCTGTGAATTGCCGCGTCAAATTGGCTCAGCCCCCCACCCCCCCAGAAGAGAGGGAAAACCAGTGAAAACTCCAAGCAAGAGAAGGGAAGCTGCTTTCGCTGCTGAGAATTCCCCAACACTTCCAGCCGGAGGAGGGAGGCGTGAGCCCCAGCTCATCTGACGAATCGGATGGGGAGGAGTCTCATTGCTGGGTAAGTTCCAGAACTGGCCCCATGCTTATTCCCATTGAGTTGAGAGTGCCATCTTCTGGCGCAACTGAGAAACTTTTAGCTCTCCTAGATTCAGGCTGTTCCCGCTGCATGATAAGCCCTGAAATGGTGGAGAAACTAGGCTTGAAGTTGAAAACTTTGAAAACCCCTAGGTTTTTTTGCCAAATTGATGGCTCTATTGCGGGAGGTGGCCCTGCTCACTTTATCATCATCATCATCATCATCATCATCATCATCATCATCATCATCATTATTTATTGGTTTTGTATGCCGGCCACTCTCGGAAGACTCCGGGCGGCTTACAATAAAAAGGGAAAGGGGGATACAAAAATAAAAACAACAGTTTAAAATTGCGACAACATTCACAACCTAGGGTGGGGCTGGACAATTCAACAGCCCCAGGCCTGCTGGAACAGCCAGGTCTTCGTTGTTTTACGGAAGGCCGGAAGGGTAGTGAGGGTCCGGATCTCAGCGGGGAGATCGTTCCAGAGGGCCGGAGCAGCTACAGAGAAGGCCCTCCCCCAGGGGGTCACCAGTCTACATTGACTGGCCGATGGAATCCGGAGGAGGCCTAGTCTGTGCGATCTAATCAGTCTGTGGGAGTAATTGGCATGAGGCGATCTCTCAGGTAGCCAGGTCCGATGCCATGTAGGGCTTTAAAAGTAATGGCTAGCACTTTGAAGCATGTTCGGAGACCAATAGGAAGCCAGTGCAGCTCGCGGAGGATAGGTGTAACGTGGGTCTACCTATGTGCATCCACAATCGCTCGAGCGGCTGCATTCTGGACTAGCTGAAGTCTTCGAACACTCTTCAAGGGCAGGCCCATGTAGAGTGTGTTACAGTAATCCAGTCTTGAGGTGACAAGGGCGTGAGTGACTATCCGAAGGGCCTCCCGGTCCAAGTAGGGTCGCAATTGGTGCACCAGGCGAACCTGGGCAAAGGCCCCCCTGGTCACAGCCGACAAGTGATGTTCTAATGTCAGCTGTGGGTCCAGGAGGACTCCCAAATTGTGAACCCTCTCTGAGGGGTGTATAATTTCACCCCCCAGGCGAAGAGATGGAATAGGTGGACCATCTTTGGGAGGGAGCATCAATAGCCACTCAGTCTTGTCGGGATTGAGTGCAAGCTTGTTCGTTCCCATCCAGACCCTGACAGCCTCCAGGCACTGGCATATCACTTCTACCGCTTCACTGAGTTGGCACGGGGCAGACAGATACAATTGTGTATCGTCCGCATATTGATGGTATTTAATCCCGTGCCGGCGTATGATCTCACCCAGCGGCTTCATGTAGATGTTAAATAGGAGGGGGGACAGGACCGAACCCTGCGGCACCCCATAATTGAGAGGCCTGGAGGTCGATCTCTGCCCTCCGACCAACACACTTTTCTACAGAACACATAGAGATGAGGATGGGGACCCACCAAGAATTAATAACTTTTATTGTGGCACCGGGGATGGACCGACCCCTTATTTTGGGACTCCCGTGGCTTCGTAGATGGAACCCCCGCATTAATTGGAGAGAGGGTTGGTTACGAATTTGCACAAATGTACCCCCTGAGGGGAAAGCTGAGACTCCTGATTCTGAAACTACTGGCTCCACATTGGCAGCCAGGGGGCAGGAAAGAATTGAGGGGGAAGAAAGAATTCCAAAGGAGTATTGGGATCTCAGGGGGCTTTTTAGTGAAAAATCTTCTGATAAATTACCCCCCCCCCACAGACCCACGGATTGCACCATTGACATTTTACCTGGGGTGAAGCTTCCAAAGCCCCAAATATATTCAATGTCCCCTAGAGAAATGGAGGAAATGAGGAAATTCATTGATAAGAACTTGGAAAGGGGGTTCATTGAACTGGCAAGACCCAAGGTAGCAGCTCCTGTACTATTCAGAGAAAAGAAAGATGGCTCCCTGAGATTATGTGTGAATTTCAAAAACTTGAACGTCATCTCATCTCAGAACCTCTACCCATTGCCTCTAATGAAGGACATGCTGGCCCAACTAGGGAGGGGCCGTATTTTCACTAAATTGGATTTAAGAGAGGCATATTATAGAGTCAGAATTAAAAAGAGGGACGAATGGAAAACTGCTTTCAACTGTCCCCTTGGCTGTTTCCAATTTCGTGTGATGCCATTTGGCCTACAGGGGGCGCCAGCGGTGTTCATGCAACTAATTAATGAGGTTTTACATGACCATCTTTACAAGGGCGTTATCGTATATTTAGATGATATCCTTATTTACACGGAAACATGTGAAGAACACGTGAAGCTAGTTCGTACTGTGCTGAAGAAACTTCGGGCAGCTGAACTTTACACCAAATTGTCCAAGTGTGAATTCCATCAGGAGAAGGTTGACTACCTGGGCTACCGCATCTCCCACGAGGGTGTTGAAATGGACCCCGCTAAGGTCAAAGCGGTCACCGAGTGAGAGGCCCCTCATACATGCAAGCAATTGCAAAATGTTTTGGGTTTTGCTAATTTCTATCGCCAGTTTATTCCCTCTTTTGCTAAGATAGCTCTTCCCATAACTAACCTCCTGAAATCTAAAGGTGGGGCGAAACCCAAGCCTAGCAAGCCGCTGGATTGGACCATGGAATGCCAAGCTGCCTTCGAGAAGTTAAAGCGGCTTTTCGCGGAGGAGCCAGTCCTCAAACATCTGGACATGGACGCACCTTTTGTGGTCCAAGCTGACGCCAGTGACGTGGCTGTGGGGGCTGTGTTGCTTCAAGCTAATAGTCAAGGTAATTTACAACCCTGCGCATACACCTCTCGCAAACTAACCGACACTGAGAGACGTTGTGCCATTTGGGAGAAGGAAGCGTTTGCTGTTCGCTGGGCTTTGGCCACATAGTGCCATTTTCTAGAGGGCGCCAAACACCCTTTCGAGGTGTGGACTGACCATAAAAATTTGGAAGCTTTGAGGACGCCCAGAAAACTTTCTCCTAAACAGATGCCCTGGGCTCAGCATTTCAATAGATTTAATTTTACCTTAAAATACATTCCAGGGGGTAAAATTTTTATGGCTGATGCTTTATCCAGACTTCCTCAATACAATTGTTCTAAGCTCAGTGTGGTCCAGCCTGTCATTCCCATGACGAGCCTCGCTGCTCCTGTTGTTACTAGAAGTCAAGCACTTTCTAAGGTAGAGGTGTCTCAGGACTTTCTTTCTAACCTGAAAAAAGCCCTAGCTGATGATGATTGGTTCCGACAGCACGTGAATGAATGCACTTTGAGGGATGAATTGCCTTGGATTGGGACAAAATTATATGTTCCTGCATCTCTTAGACTCATTGTTCTTCAACGGGCTCATGATTCCTGAATGGCAGGGCACTTTGGCTTCATCAAGACACTCCACCTCGTCAAGCGACAATTTTGGTGGCCCGCTTTGAAAAAGGACATTGGGAAATATGTTGCCAGTTGTCTCGTTTGTGCTGCTGCTGAACGCCCTCCGGGAAAGCCGCAGGCGGTAGCTCGCCCAGTGGCCCCTTGGAAGGAGATCTCCATGGATTTCATTGTCGAACTTCCTGAGAGTCAGGGACACACTGTTATCTGGGTTGTTACCGACTTGTTCTCCAAACAGGTCCATTTCATCCCTTGCTCCAAGATTCCCTCTGCTAAGTCTCTCACTAAGATGTTCATCTCCCATGTTTACCGCTTACATGGGGTGCCTGACCGCATCATTTTGGACAGAGGTGTTCAGTTCACCTCCGTTTTCTGGAAGGAGTTTCTGAAGCGGATTGGCTCCGCCCAAGGATTAAGCTCTGCCCACCACCCTCAGACTAATGGGGCTTGTGAGAGGACTAATTCTGTACTAGAATAATATTTACATTGTTTCATCAACTACCAACAGGATGATTGGGTAGATTTGTTGCCTCATGAGGAGGTAGCTTACAATAATTCCTTGCATAGCAGCACTGGGTTCACCCCTTTCCGTGTGGTGTTTGGCCAGGATTTTGTGCCCATTCCTGAAGTTCCTCGTGAGCAGCCCCAAGTGTCGTCGCTGCCCGAGTGGAGTGACCGTCTTCGGCGCATTTGGCCTTTAGCTCTTCAGACTCTGGATGCTGCACACCTCACTCATAAGAAACAGGCTGATAAAAAACGGACTAAGCCCTATGAATACAAAGTTGGTGATCAAATGAACTTGTCCACTAGATTTCTTCAAACACCGCAAAAGTCGAAAAAAATGGGGCCCAAATATGTTGGCCCGTTTCCCGTTGTCAAAAACTTCAACCCTGTTTCTGTCTGGCTCCAGCTGCCTAAGCACCTCAACCGGGTTTACCCTGTTTTTCATGTTAACCTCCTGAAGCCTGTCTGCACTTCGTCGTTGAGGCCGCCTCCCCCTCCTCCGCCCGCTCCGCTTTTGATTGAGGGTGAGCAACATTTCGAGGTCCATGAGATTTTGGACTCTTGTAAGCACCGGAACCGTATCCAGTACCTGGTGGCTTGGAAGCATTTCCCCCCCTCTCACACTGAATGGGTTGACGGGTCCCATGTTCGAGCGCCTCGTCTGTTCCGCAAGTTCTACTCTGCTTATCCTGACAAGCCCTGACTTTGGACATTCTCCTAATTTTCCTTTTTCTTGTTTTTCTTCCCTCCCCCTTTCCCTTTTTCATGTCTTGTTGTCTGTCTGTCTGTCTGTTTGTGTTCTTTTCATTTCTGCAGGTCTGACCACCCTTTTCTGGAGGAGGGCCGGATGTCAGCCTCTGCTTTGCTGCTGCTTCGGCTGTCATTGAAACGGGGAAGGGGGGCATGGTATCTGGGAGGGGAATCATTATGTGCTGGAGGAAGTTTCTAGATGCTGATCTGACCACCTTACTGCGCATGTGGATGAAGGGAGTTTCCCGCCAAGGCCAACTGTCCAGCATTCCATCCTGATGAGGATTTTTGAAGTTATCTCCCACCTGACAGTTGGGTGCATTATAATTGGACTATGAAAGGGGGTGCCAAGGGGAGGGGATTGAATTGTACTTGATATTATCCGCTTTCACGCCTAATTAACCAGACTCAGCTTTGCTTTGCAACTGTTCGTTTATAATTAGTAAAAGTACATTTGAATTCAAGTCAAATGGAGTCCAGTGGTTTCTTTCCTGATTACTAAATGAAGTCGATGCTGACACTAACATTTAGGATGAGTAGGAAAAGACTAGGATCAGGAATGGTATCAGAACAAACAACCTAGCAGTTTAATCCTCTGGAATGAAAATAATTACAATTCAAGTTGTTTAAGAGGCTATATTTGTTGTATGAACAACATATCATCTTGAGGATAATCGGATGATTAACTCAGAAAAGACCTGTGAGTGCCTCAGTATTTTGCATTAAAATATTGTCAAGAGTACTGTATTTTCATTGTTTTTAAAATGTAATCAGTTACACAACAAGCAATTACAAAGTAGAACTGTCAATATTTCAAACAAAGTTGTTTTTGTGATCAATTTAATATCCATACATTTAACAACCAGTTTCTCTTGCAAGCTTAGCTCTGTAACCTCCAAAGTAGCAAAACCATTTACTAAGAACAGCTTAGTAGATAACTCAGCCCCACTGTCATAAAATCAAATTCTTTATGTTATACCTCTAATTCCCTCTCCTTTATTTTAATACAGTATTATTCTGGTAAAGTCAATGGCCATGTTTACACAATGGCAGCTTGTCCTAGTAAATCAAGTTATGCATAAAAAAATATTAAGGAGGAATTCTGAACTAATAATAAACATTGATACAAGTTAAAAATTGAAACTTACAGAACGTGCATGAAAGAAAACATGAGTAATAAAACAATGTAATAAAAACAGAACAGAATGCTGGCAAGAAAAAACATTACAGGGTCAATTTCCACAATAGATTGAGGGGAAGGTGGATGAAGGTAAAATCTGGGGATGGCGTACAACAAGTTTTTTTTAAAAAAAGAAATGAAGGCTTGATTTTGACTGTGCAAGACCAAACTATTTAAACAAAAGCAATCAAAGCCAGAATTGAAAAATCAACAAATCATTGTGAAAAGAAGCAGAAGAAACCCATTTTATATTCATCTTGTGCAAGACGATTGCACAAACTGATTATAAACAATGATATAATATAATTGCCAAAATGATTCACAGGAACACCTGTAAAAATTACCATGTACCATTAATGAAAAATAGGTGGGAACAAGTTGAAAAAGTAGTGGAAAATCAGGAGGTTAAAATATTGTGGAATTTCCTAATACAGACTAATAAAGCCTGGGCTCATAACACACCAAACATAAATGTGGTTGAAGAGAGGAAAGTATGGATAATTGGTAACAATACCAAGGGGTAATTGAACACAAAGAATTGAAGAACATCACAAAGTATCAAGATCTGAAAAATCAATATTGAAAGATTATGGCATAAACCAGCTGTTTATGACATTGATATTTCCAGCCGTCAACTACAAAAGGGCACTGCTTGGATTTGAACACATACTATGTGGATACATTACAACATCTTTGGTTCTTGGGAAGAACTCAATGCATATGAGCACCAACACCACCTAAAGAACTGGCAGCTGTGACTTCACATTGTTGTGAAGAGATAATAATTAACTCGCATTTCACTTGATTACCAACAACTCTGGGTAGTTCAAAAGTGGAAATACTAAAAATACAATACGACACAAAAATAAAAGATGGCAAAAATGTCAGAAGCCAGTAGGAACAAAAATGAAATAAACTCACACAATCCAAGGGTTTATGAAGTTAAATCGTAGGTTAAACACAAAATGTTCAATTAGGCTCAAACCAGATTTTATTTTGGCTTCAAAATACAGTGCTATGTAATGCTATGGATTAAAGTTGCTTAAAATCCTGGTTTATTTACAAAGCATGAAACATAATTTTATTGTTTTGTCAAAAAAGAAAACTATAGCTTTTGGCATGTTTGAAGAAAGAATAAAAATAATTGGTGGGAGACCATCAATCTATGTAGTGCTACAATGTACAATTCTATAAGAAGATAATGTGGTAAGATATTATCTGAACAGTGTTAGAAAAGCTAATCAACCAATACTAATATAGCAAACAAAATGAGATTTGTACACTTAGCTGCAATACCTATGCATACAGTGTTTAATCATATATGGAAACCTCTAGCAGTAGTATCAGCTTTTACTACACATTCATTTTTACAAGTCTGCACTTGAACAATAAAAATAATCACACCTAAGGATGTAGACTAGATTCCTCATATTACTATTTGAACAATATCTAACAAAATAAGAGTTGGAAGAGACCTAGGTCTTCCAATCCAACCCCCTGCTCAAGCAGGAGACCCTACACCACTCCGGACAAATTATTGTCCAATCTCTTCTTGAAAACCTCCAGGGATAGAGTACCCACAACTTCCAGCTGTTCCCCTATTAATTGATCTCTGTTAGGAAACTTCTCCTTCATTCTATGTTGGATCTCTCTTTAATAAACTTGTCCTGCCTTCAAAGCTTTGGTGAATAGGTTTATCCCTCTTCTTTATGATAGCCCTTCAAGTATTGGAAGACTGCTATCATGTCACCCATAGCCCTTCTCTTTGCTAGACTAGACGTACAGTACTTAGTTCCTGCAACCATTCATCACAATTTAGCCCCTAGACGCCCCCCCCCCAATCATCTTTGTTGCTCTTCTCTGCACCCCTTCTAGAATCTCAAAATATTTTTTGTATCATAGTGACCCCAACTGGACACAATATTTTAAGTGTGGCCTTATGAATGCAACATAAAGCGGTATTATCACTTTACATGACAATATCCCTATATCGATTCAGCCTTCATTGGCTTTTTTGGCAGCTGCAGCACATTGCTGGCTCATACTCAAGAGATCGCCCACTAGGACACCTAGATCCCTCTCCCAGTTATTTCTATTGAACCACATATCACCTATTCTACACAGGTAATACTTGATTTACAACAGTTCATTTAGTGACTGCTCAAAGCTACAACAGCACTTCAAAAAGTGACTTATAACCTTTTTTTCATAATTGCAACCTTTGCAGCATCCCCATGGTCACCTGATCAAAATTCAGATGCTTGGCAACTGGTTCATACTTACGACAGTTGCTGTATCCTGAGGCCCTGTGATAATCTTTTATGTCTTTCTGACAAGCAATGTCAATTGGGAAGCCAGAGTTACTTAACAACCAGTTTACTAACTTAACAACTGCAATGATCCACTTAACAACTATGGTAAGGAATGTTGTAAAATGGGGCAAAAGTCACTTAACAAGTATCTCATTTAACAACAGAAATTTGGGGCTCAATTACGGTTGTAAGTTGAGGATTACTTTCTTGCCTGTTTATGTGCTCAGTAAATAACTTCTTTATTTACTGAGCACATAAACAGGCAAGACAGTCTTATTATAATGAATTAAGAGGCATATAAACACTTTTTAACAATAACCTGAATGTAGCATGCCATTTAATGTAAGAAGTTGCTAGTAACAGTTCAGTTGGTTAACTTATTTGAGCTGCTGTGAAAGGCAGCCTGTATTCACCATACTTAGAATTCCCCCATTGTTTCATGCCAAATAGGCTTCACAGGCTCAGACACTCTGAATCTGCTGCTTTACATGATGCTCACTTTGACACATAGGAAGAGACCCCATTCTAACACCCTCCAGGAAGAAGATAATTTGTATTTTTGAAAACTAAAGACATAATTCTAGGAGAAGAGAGTCAAATATGAAGCTATATGATATAGTGAATATGATATAGTGAAGAAAGATAATTTCTTTTCAACCCACGTTTAAACTTTAGAGCTTACTTCAGAACTTCCAAAAAGCAGAAGGGAAGTCTAGGTGGATTAAATGAGAAGGAAAGTCTGATTCAAGGGATATTACCTAAGAAGAAATAGACTACAAACAGCCAAATTTAATATTTGCTTTTTCTGTGTTCAATTTAAAAAAATGCTCCTCTCCTTAAAGTATTATATTTACTGTCAACTGGAACCCAATCCTCAAGGAATATATGTTAATTCACCTCTTTAAGGCAAGTTTTCTCTTAACAGGATAGCACCATCTTGTGGTCTTCAGGAATTCTTGTGTTTACTCCATAGTCTCTTTTCTTGTTCCATTTATTTCCAGTTGTTCAGGATTGGAATAACTTTGTAATCTGTTTTTTCCCCAAAACCAATTACCTACATTTTAATATTTAAAGCTAAAAGAGGTTGTTCTACATTTACATGTTTTAAATACAATTTTATATTAATTTCCCAATAGGGAAAAGGGCTGATTATCTGTAATCGAAATTGCTATTGATAGCACATACCCAATTGTTTAGCATTTTTACTAAAAAAAAATTTAGCTGATTTTCATTTGTGGCCACTTTATTATTTTTATTCATCTTAGTATGAGTGTTTCTTCTGATCTTGATCAAAAGATCAGTGAAATTTTAAAATTAATTTAGAGATGCATTATCGCAATTATAATGCCAGATATAGAAGATATTCGATGACAGCTAGAATGACCATGCCACTCCTACAGGACAAAAGATTGGGGCCAAGAGAACTTTTAGGGGAAAAGAGTGGAAGGCACACTTCCATCCCAAAAGGCTGTCATGCAACTAAAGCCATAAACCAGGATTTACAAAACATGGCTAGGTTCATGTAACACATTAAACCATACAAAGCTTAGTTTACTGTACCTCCGGATTTCTTACTTGAACTAGAATCCACTTGACTTTATTATTAATCTTATCTTTACTCACTTCAATCAAAAATAAATTTTGGTGGCTCACAAATAAACCTGTATGGTCATCTCTGGAGAAACAACTGATATTTCCCACTTTTGGGAACAAGAAAGAACTGTGGCCAATAAATACTGCTTTTCAGTAGCACTGCTGGCATTTTGGAACAGTGTTGCAATGAAAATTAAATTACACTAATAATAACAATGCTCCCCCTCTCTCTAATCTTTAAATATTATTCCCCCAATTTTAATGTTGAAGAGCTCCCGTTGCTTAACCTGGGAGTAAGATGTCACATTTATCACATATTCTGCATTTTTTGTATTACCTACTGATAGTTGACCAAACATTTAATTTTTACAACCTATTTTTAAAAAGTATTTGTAGTACTTCAGTACAGGATAAAGCACATAAAATTCTTTATAAATTTTCTTCTAAATTAAAACTTCAAAAAAAATGGTTCCTGTCTCCCTCTACTGGAGAATACTGAAGCCCTTTATAAACCAACTCCGTATCAACTCTGAAAATGACTTTATCTTAGTTGCCATACATATGGGGGAAGGGGGAACTATGGGGTGTGGGATAATTTCCTCCCAAGTGCCAGACATAACAGTGATAAGGCCCATGGGAATCAAGGTCATCTCAACGAGAATTTGTAACGGCCAGAGGGAATAGCTGAGCAGCCTGCCATCTACCTGGTTGATTAATGTGACCAGTGACACTAGTGGGTGGGTGATATCTATTTCATTTATTATAACAAAATGTGGGAAATATTTAGAGTTGGTTTCATATTTGAATGTGCCAATATGATGTACCCAATAAAATAGATCTTTGAGAAAACCTCAGAGTCCTGAACTGATTGGACCCATTACTTGGAACCATGACACCAGGATATTAAGTTTAAAAGAGCAAAACTGATGAACCATGCTTATTTATTATTAATTAAAACCATTTTTCTTCATTGCATGCTATAAGTCTCAGGATTCCATGCATTTAATAAAAGATATGCTTATGATTTAAAAACAGTACCGGTCCGTGGCCTGTTAGCAACTGGGCCGTACAGCTAGAGGTGAGCGGCAGGCAAGCGAGCCAAATTGAAACCATCCTCCCCCCCCCCCGCCCCGTTCACAGGAAAATTGTCTTCCAGGAACCCAGTCCCTGGTGCCAAAAAGGGCAACGGCCATCAATTTTTTTAAAAAAAAAAACTAAATTAAAATGCATTAAATTATATTCAATAATCTCCACTTTCAAATAGAGTATTTAGTCTGGCAGCAAACATTCTTAAAAGACCTCCATCTTAAACATTTTTTTTTTACCTTTGAGGGTTCATCTTCCTTCTCTCCATTGGCTTTGGAAGTGCTGTTTGTGCATGAATCTGTGTCCAATATATCCAAAGGAGCTTCATTACCTTCTGATTCACTACATTGTTCATCATGCTCATAATCACTATCATTCTTCCATTCAATGAATTCAGGTTCTTCATGAAGGAACAGGAAAAAAACCCACCAAAAAATTAAGACATTTTTAAAACTACTAATATTCTTACACACCTTTATTATATTTTAGACATATCTAATTTTGTATATAGAACTTTAATTAATGACCACAACTTGATGGCAACTAAGACTAGTTGTTGTACTTCACAAAAGAAACTACTTTCTAAACGGGTAAAGCACTGCTATTTTCATGATTGTTATGCAGCTACTACTTACTATTACAGCTTAATAATCACATATTTCTCATTTAAACATGCTATGCTGGTTGAGCTTGCACAAAATACCAATATATATATATACAAAGCGCCTTAGAAGAAGTACATTATCTGGGCTTTTTCAGTCAGGATTTGGACCTGGAGAGCTTATTGAAGGTAGCATCCACCCTCTAATCCTACTCCATTTCTCAATAGCATTCTATATGATCAATCTTTACTGCTTTTATGAGTTGAGTATTGTAGTCACTGTTCTATAGTAGAGTGATTCAGTTCCTTCATTAGCTGACATTTTCAGTCAATGACTATAAAGGAGAAAGCCCAATAACCACTCACATGTAGAGAGTAGTGGAGTTCAGTCCTCTCCCCATTACATAACAATGACATAAAGGTACTGAGGAAGGTTATTTGTCAGTCCTAGATTTATGCTGATGATACCATTTTAAATTCATATCAATGGACAAACCAGTTATGTTATAGAAATTTGTTCCAGTGACTGAAGATTGTTAATATCTGAATTAGATGAAACTAACTGTTTATTAAGGATTTTGGCTGCCCTAATGTCATTTCATGAGAAAAGCCACAGTATCTTTGACATGGTAGGTCCACAACTTAAGAGTTCTTCCTTATCACATAGCTACTGCTGGAAAGGTATGTGGAAGATGTGGCCAAGAGGACCATTGTCTAACTCAGTGTTTTTCAACCTTTTTGTGCAAAGGCACACTTTTTTCATGAAAAAAATCACGAGGCACACCACCATTAGAAAATGTTAAAAAAAATAACTCTGTGCCTATATTGACTATATATAAAGTAATTTTCCCACGGCACACCTTACACTATGTCACGGCACACTAGTGTGCCGCGGCACAGTGGTTGAAAAACACTGGTCTAACTTATGCTAGCAGACCAGCTATGGCTTAACTGGAATGGGAAAACTTTGCTACAGTAACCCATGCTTCATCATCATGTACAGAGTACCATATGGAGTTGCCTTTAAAAGACATCCAGCTACCATTAGTGCAGAATGAAAAAACTCAGGTACTAGCTGAGAATGGCTACCAGCTTGTTCCAGATATGATTCAAGGTGCTGGCAGCTTTATGGTTTGGGACCAGGTTACTTATACTTATCAACCAATCTCTTTCCAGTTGTTTCTACCCATCCTACCCAATCTGTCAGATAGTGTATACTTGAGATCCTGTCAGTTAGTGGCGTCTTCCAGCACCTTTTCTGCCATGGGACCTGTTCTCTGAAACATCATTACTCCAATGTTCAGACTGGCCCTGAAAACCTGAGATCCTGAGCCTGGGGTATGTGTTAGAGCCCATCTCCTGGTTGTTAATGGTTGTTTTACAAGTCCATCTGCTATGTTTTATTTTTTATATTGTTTTTAGTTTTTATCTATTTTATTGTAAGCTTCCCAGAGTCACATATCAGAATGAGTGATGGTATAAATTGATTAAATAAATATTAATCTAGATCCAGTTATGATGTCATTCCAGAAAACAATGATTTTGGGGGGGTAATTGGATGGTGTCTGGTCAATGTTTGACTATGAATGGTATGTTACTATTTAATTATTATAGGTTTGATATACTGAATGTTATCAATTTGAATAATGGTGTTATAGGTTTATGAAGAGTGTTTTACTATTACACTGTTTACTGTAGATGTTTTATCATTTTCTTTCTTCCATGAATGTTCACATTGTTGAAGTACACTATGGACATATTTGTTATTCTTGTAAGCCTGCATTTATCTGAATGAGTCTGTTAAGCATATCAAATAAATAAAACTATGCTATTAATTTTTAATAGATAAACATACTAATTCCTCCAACTTTTCCCTGCTAAGATTTCATTTGATTCCAAGATTTAATAATAGAAGTAACAGCAACAACAGTAAGATTTGTGAAATGTACATAAATTGTCAACAAGCAAATAAATGTATAAATAAAATACTAGAAAATAGAAAGAATTCAGGACTGTGGTTCCAAGACCAGACTGTTTCGAAGAATTATGTGGCTATTAGTAGAGACCTCAAGAATAGCATTTTTGCAGGTCTAAAGAAAAAAAAAAAAGGGGGGGGGGGTAGTATTCAATCTATGAAGACAAGAAAATACAAATATGGGAGATATGGCTTTTTGAAAATTAGGAATGAAAACTGATTTTTACATTGTGTACAGAAAATGTGTTACCTTCATTACACACTTCCTTGGCGATCAAAGCATACTTTCTATATTTCTTCATTTTCATATAAAGAAAATCTGAGGCTGTAATGTCATTTTCGTCATCTGAAAATTCACTCCATACAATGTCAGTAAATTCACAAAGGTTCTCAGTTTGAGAGATTTCTATTTAAAAAATTGAAAAAAATGTAGCACGTTACTAGTTTCTTCAGCTTGAATTAAAACATCAAAAATATTTGCTGAATGTATAACAGTAATCAGAATTTTGATTATAATTCTAAGCAGTATTTATACAATAGCTTGTTGCACTCTTTACAACAATCCTGTTTTATCTTCCAAAGATTATCTATTGGTTCAAGGGACAGATCTGAACCAAGATATTTCTAAACAGATCTCACCCACTATGTTATCTCACCAACTAAAACTAAGCTTATCAGAAATTGAACTGATCTGCACACACAACTCATTCTGTTATTATTTAAGTAGAAACCAAAGACCCAAATATTGATATATATTTTCTAAAAAGTTTCTACTCTTCCTATACTAGAAAGAGGGAGTAAATCTCATTCTTACAAAACATTATTTTGTGCATTAAAAGTAGCATATCACATCTTATTCCTATATACTTAGATGTATGTAACTATTTTTCTGTCAATATACTCTGGTTAAACACATTAATTTCCCTCACTGCAATTAGACATGGTTAAACTTTATACTGTTCTAAAAAACCTCACATGTTTGGTGGAATATATCAAAATCAACAGTATCTTGCCATAAAATATCTTGCCATAAAGTGTAATTACGGTCATAGTATTGCATGTTATTTATTTCCTTAAGGTTATAGATGATTCTAAGTAGTGTATGTTCTAATTCTGTTAAAGATTAAATTGTGTAACATAATATTCTAAACCAACACCAAGTTCATGATCTATGAAAAAATATTTGAGTGTAATACAAAGAATATTTATATGAATAAAATGAAAGAACACAGTATTGTACCTTCACTTGAGCTAAGCAATGATGCAAAAGACTTTTTAGCTCTAACTGGTTTTCTTAAAGATTCTTTAGCCTGTTTGAAGAAGAGAGGAATACATATAATCTAGCATTGTGTAAAGTATACTTGTAATTTTTTAAAAAATCAAAAATATACTTTTAAAATACATAAAGCTATTTCATGTAGTATGCAGTTCCAAAGATACTTCCATTGCAAAACAATGACTTAATAGATACATCACAAATACATTGTAAAACAGAAAAAAATCCTCTTTCTGAACTTGAGAGCCACAAAAAAAATCCAGCCTTTAATTGTTAAACTGCTAACCTTTAAAACTGTTAACTATGTTTTCCACTGAATACTAATAAACTTTACTTAGATTAATTTTATTCTGGTTTCTATCTACCCTGGCAGTAAATAAATGGATTACATGTATATCACATCCTTTAAACTGTTTTGTAAAATGTTCTGGAGAACATGGATCGGGAGGCCCTTCAGACAGTCACTCACGTCCTTGTGACCTCAAGACTGGATTATTGTAATGCGCTCTACATGGGGCTGCCCTTGAAGAGTGTTCGAAGACTCCAATTAGTCCAGAATGCAGCCGCGCGAGCGATTGTGGGTGCACCAAGGTACACCCACGTTACACCTATCCTCCGCGAGCTGCACTGGCTACCTATTAGTCTCCGAATCCGCTTTAAGGTGCTGGTCGCTACCTATAAAGCCCTACATGGCATCAGACCTGGATACCTGAGAGACCGCCTCCTGCCGATTACCTCTCTCAGACCAATTAGATCGCACAGGTTAGGTCTCCTCCGGATTCCATCTGCCAGCCAATGTCGGCTGGCGACTCCTCGGGGGAAAGCCTTCTCTGTTGCAGCTCCGGCCCTCTGGAATGAGCTCCCTGTTGAGATCCAGACCCTTACTACCCTCCCGGCCTTCCGCAAAGCCACCAAGTCCTGGCTGTTCCAGCAGGCTGGGGGGAGCTGAGAAGCATCTACCTCCACGGAAATTGTGAATGTTGGTTTTGTTTTTAATATGTTGTCTTTGTCTCGTTCCCCCCTTTCCCTCGTCTTTTGTGAGCCGCCCGGAGTCCTCCGGGAGTGGGCGGCATACAAGACAAATAAATAAATAAATAAATAAATAAATAAATAAATAAATAAATAAATAAATAAATAAATTCTATGTTAAATAATACATGTTTTAAAAATGGATTTTTAAAAAGATCTTGGCAATATTAAACTCCTGCAAAAAAATTCATTGTGGCCCAGCCCATATAAATCACATCATAATGTTTACTTTGAGGGTAGTCTCACAACAGATCTCAAAATAAAAGCAGACTTGATACAAGGAGAAATTCTTACCATTCAGGTAAACTGAGACACCAGCAATCCAAAACAAAACAAAACAAAGTTAACTAGCATAGCTTCTACAAGAATGGCTCATCTCTAATTATACTCTTTATACTTTATACATATTTTACTTTATACAACCTGAGGCCTAAAGGACCATATAACACCCTTAAAAAATGATGTAAATAACATTATGGTTGCATGTCACAATGGCTGTATCATGACACACATACACCCGCTTTCCCCAATGCAATTGTTAAACAAATGTACAGTTCATTAAACAGAGCACAGAGAACAAGCACAGGTCCAGGCCCACCTGTCCCAGCCTTCCCAGGGCCTCCATCATTCCAAGATCCCCATGCTCTTCCTTCTCCTTGGGTTCCCTCAGTCTTTTCTCACTTCCACTCAGTTCTCCCAGGACTTAGGCCTGATTCCCACCCCACCTGGCCAAGCATCCTCCTCGCTTACCTTTTGAAGAGCTTCAAGGCCTTCCAGAATGCTAATGTATGACCACTTGTATGTACGAAAAATTATTGAGAAAACCCTGCAGTTGTCATTGGAGGCCATGAACTCTAGGCCTTTTCTACACTTGGCTTGAAGATATGAAGAATTGAAGCTACCCATCACAAAAAAACTGAAGGGACTACAATACCAGCCCAGAATGGCTAGTAAATTAGGGAAGATACCCTATTGGTTTTAATGCTTAATTAGATTATAAGTACTTGCATCTAGCCATTTGCCCCGTCACAAGAAAGTTCCATAAGAGTAATACAACCCACCCTTGGTTTTGAGCCTGCAGTTGCTGCAAAACTCAAAACCCAGCTGAGCAAATCTCCAACAGGATGGTATTACTGCCTTCACCTAGTCATGTCTTGCTAATATGCAGCAGGTCTGCCAGATGGTTACATCCAAGTAAATAATAAATTTGATCTTATAGGCATACATGGCATATTAATACAATAAAAATAAGCTTTTGTTTTGATTCTCCTCAAAAATATTTGGAGTGCAGTCACTAACATGCTCCTAAAAAGCTAATAGTGACACCAGAAAAAAAAACACTTATATTGGCTTTGAAACAGCACCCTGCATAATTTGGCATTTCCAAGAGGTTTTCAAGGGTACTGCATTTAGGCCTGATTTACATATTAATACTGAAATCAGAATGTTTACTTGTGATTTGGGAACCTACTTAAAAATGAACATGAACAAAGTGAAGTGGATGCCAAAAACAGCTACTATAAGAGTTTGGAAAGCTATGGGGAAATGGATAAAGAAAGAAAATCCATGTAACTAAGCAATTAAGAATCATCTCTCCTATACGAAAACATAAAATATTAACCTCCAATGAAGATGAAATTTGAAATCCATCACCACAATGATGCCAGGTATCTGAAATCGAAGCAGCAGCCACTGGTGCATGAAGATTTTTCTTCTCTTCCTGTCTAGGCATTTCATCAGGAAAACAGGCATGTTCTATGCGGCATGATCGTTTCCTCTGCAAATAAATGTTTTTAAATCGATTTCTACCATTATTTTTATTAATATAATCATGAATACAAATATACAAATGTAATGGTGTCTAACAAAACAAAATATATCTTCTAAACCAGGGGTACTCAACATTTTTATACCTACCGCCCACTTTTGTATCTCAGTTAGTAGTAAAATTTTCTAACCGCCCACCGGTTCCACAGTAATGGTGATTTATAAAGTAGGGAAGTAACTTTACTTTATAAAATTTATAAAGCAGAGTTACAGCAAACCCCTACCACCCACCATGAAAGCTGGAACGCCCACTAGTGGGCGGTAGGGACCAGGTTGACTACCACTGTTCTAAACCAGCACAATGGGGCCTGTTGTGTCCCAGCAGGAGCCGTTGGAGCTGCCAATAGACTCCGATAGCGAGGGACCCTATGAGTTGGCTCTGGACGATGTGGAGGACCCTGGGCAGGATTCAGATTCCGAGCAGGGACCAGAGAGGCTGGTTGGCCACCAGGAGGCGCCTGAGGCATGGAGTAGTGGTGAAAGCCAAAGGGAGTTTGTCCCTGATGTCAGGCCCTGGAGCAGTGGTGAAGACGTCAAGCCTTGGAGCAGTGGGGAGGAGCAAAGGGAGTTGGTCCCGGATACCAGGCAGAGATGGGCAGATAAGCACCGGCAGCAATTATGGAGACATAGAAGATAATTGGGCCCAGGTGGTTGTGATTAGGCTCCTCCAAAAAGAGTATATAAGAAGAGACTTTGGGAGGAGACCTTTTGCAGGACACAACCGTTATACTAAAGCTGGATAAGCTCTTGTGTGTATTTCTTATCTGTGGGAGTCTGAGTTGCTGCCAAAGTCTTGCCTGTGAGTAATTACTGTGAATACATTGGCTAACAGTAACCTTGTGTCGGTGTGACTCATCGTACGGAGGGGGTCAGAACAGGGGCCTATGGAAAAAAAGGAAACTGAGTTGTAGTGCCACTTTAGTCAGCTGGGTGACCCTAGGCCAGTTACTCTCTCAGCCCAACTATCTCACAGGGCTGTTGTAGGTAGGAAGGAGTGTTATATGTATGTTTGCCACCTTGAATTACTTATAAAAGTAATAAAGGTGGGATAAAAATCTAATAAATATAACAAAATAGTTTTACTGTTAAGATGAAGTTACAAAGTATTGTACTTTGAGCCAAAATTTAAATAATGATAACATTATTAATTACATAGATTCAAAAGGCTACAATCACCTGAACCATGCCTTGACAATCTGTAAAATGATCTGCAGATCATTGAAATTTTTTACTCTACTAAAGGAAGCAATGTGAAAAATAATATTGGGAGGAGACAGAACCGTATACCAATAAAGGAGAATATTTGTAGCATACGGTTGAAATGAGGGGTCCTTGATACTTTTTTTTTGTTTTCCTGCAGACATTTCATTACACAAACTAGGTAACATCATCCATGCTAGTCTGGCACTAGACTCACAGGGCCATATACACAGGACTAAGCAACATAATGCCTTTTTGTTTTTGTTATCAGAATGGCCCAATAAAAATTCAATCACCTCTGAATATCGCCTAATTTTATTTTAACCATAGGGTTAAACCATAGTTGTAGAGTTAAACATTATCCCTGAAGTCTTTCACAACATTTTTTTTCTGAACTTTTATACAAAGTACAAAATAGTTGTCTTCTTCTTCTGCTTTTTGTTATTTCATATTGAACAAATTTTACTATCACTGTTCTCCACACACAGAGCTATTTAGGTAGCCTGTAAGCACACCAGGAGGGTCCCAACCCCTAGATAATATAGGACCAGAATCAAAATTAAAGAGGATAATTATTTTAATACCAATTTCCTTCTAAAACAGTATTTTTGAAGTCATTGCAGCTCTCATTCGCCAAAGCAACCAAATCAACTCCTACAAAGCCACTCAATTCTGACAATGCTGTTGTCTTATCGTTCTATACGCTGAAAGCAGAGGTCTTCAAACTTTGCAACTTTAAGACTTGTGGACTTCAACTCCCAGAATTCTCCAGCCAGCTATGGTATGCTGGCTGTATTATGCTGGCTGGAGAATTCTGGGAGTTGAAGTCCACAAGTCTTAAAGTTGCCACGTTTGTGGACCCCTGCGCTAAAGTATAAGCTTCCATGGCGCTGAAAAACTCTGGCAGGGTTTAATTACAGCCCACCCAGAGCTTCATATTCGTATTTCTAGATAAGCGTGACTTTCTATCCTCCTCATTGTCTACAACGCCCAATAGCCCCCGATATTTAGAATTAATGGAAGAGGACTCCAACGTTCTACTTCTTCGGGGCGAGCCGTTCTACCCCCCAAGAAAATAATTTGGTACCTTCCTCAGGGCCATCTCCCCTCTTCAGAATGAGTCTCCCATTTGTCACGTGACAGAAAAGAAGCGCTTTGCCGTTTGGAGAGGGCCGGTATAGGAATTCCAAGCTATTGTACAGCAGTCAAGAAAAAAACGTTTCTGTGTTAACTGGACTGGAGCCACGCCCCCTTCTCTTCCAGCTTGGCGCCGTTTCATCTGCCGAGCTCTGGATTGGGGAAGACATGGCACATGGCAAGATACGTCTGACGTAATAATGAAAGCCGATGACCGCCGTCTTTCTCAACTGTTCGCTTGGGCCACACGGGGGCGGTTGCATATTGAGGTCCGTTTTCTTCGGTTGCGCAGGCGTGCTCTGCCGAGTGTTCTAAGCAGCAGAAACTGATATTCTCTTCTTGCTTAGATTGAAATGAGTTGATGAGATGCCAGGAAAAGAAAAACTAAACCTCAATCACATGTATGTTTGTATGTATTTAGTAATATGTAGAACCATATAATGATTTGAGTAGGACTGAAAAAAGGCAACGCCTCAAATAGTTGTGGACAATTCATTTTTCCACCCTTAACTTATTTCTAAAGATATCCTGAGTAAGTTGGTGGAATATGAATATAATAAAAGCATAAATAGAATACTCAGAAATGGTGCTCAAGATACTGAAACTAATTTAATCCAATTTAATAGAACTTAAACTACATTCACATCATTAAAACACAATTATAAAAGAAACAGAAAACCTAACCCATTTCACCAACTGAAGCCTATTTGCTAAAAGCCCCCTGTGCTAAAAAATTACCTGCCTGTATATATGATGAAATCATCAGAAAATACTTGCACAGAGACATCTTTAAAACAGACACCATATAATTTTCCTCTGCCAACTGCTATGAAGAAAATTATATAATTTTCACCACTGACCTAAAGGCAATACAAAATAATATTTAAAGATGATGATATAAGTTTAGGTAAACCTTCAATTTTTTTTAGCTTGGTAGGATAAAGTATCCAGTTAAGGATGGTCAGACTACATACAAAGAGAAAAAGACTTGTCATAGGCACCAATGAAGTGGAGTGTGTTGTATAAATATAGTACTTTAAGTATAAGACCTGATTATGCATGTGTAGTTAGTTTGAATTAAAAACTACCAGACATTAAAAATGCTGAAATATTAGAGCCTTCAAACATAATTCTGAGCCAACATATCGGTTATGTGGGAATGTCTGGACCCCTTTCACTCGGATTTTATGCCCAGATATGAGACAGGAACAGCTTTGATTGTGCTTTTGGATGATCTCTGATGGGAACAAGATGAGGATAGTGGCCTTCTTGAGATCTCAGTGGCCTTTGATACCATTGACCATTTTGGGTCAGCTCTGGTTGTTGTGGGTGCAGTACCATTTCTGGTTTTCTTCTGGTTTCTGGCAAAAAAAAATTGGGGGGGGTGTAAATATTCGCTTAATGACTGTTGTGTTTGCTTAATGACATCACAAAAAAGGTTGTAAAATCAGGCTTGATTATGTGTTCACCTGCTTAACAACTGCAATGATGTATAACCATTATTCCCAGCTCAAAGACTACAGATTTTATGGACCTATGAAATAAGATGGTTTATACCACCAGGTGCCATTCCTTTTAATCTTTAGTGAAAGAAGTTTTAAATACAAATGTAAGGATTTAAACAAATATTTTGGAATAAACAGCAAAATGGAGATTAGAACTTTGATTTTGGAAAGTTGAAAATGCATGAAGCTCAGATGGATTGAAGTAAAATTATGGAATGAATTATAAGAATTGTTGGGAAATGCTTTTATTTTAAATTCTATTTAAAAGCATGACAGGATGAGACTTGAAAGTTAAATTCTAGAGGAAAACAAAAAGAGCTAAAGATTACAATTAAAGGAGAAAGTCACTTAGATTTGACTTATTAATATAGACTGGAACAAAATATTTTAACACTGGACACTTACATTAGCAAGTAACATTTATAGTTTATTACAATAGTCTAATAGCTTTAAGATAGGTAATAAACAATTTCTGAAAGTGATTAGAAAGTGAGGCTTGCGAACTTGGTGCCTTTTAAAGGACTTTGCCATGGTTGCGAACAAGTTGGCTAATCCCATCATTTCCCGGCCACTCAAACCTACTATATAGAAAAATGCTGTCCTATGGTCTCTTCGGCAAGGAGCAGCTTTCCTTTGGTCAATCTTACATCTGTTCCTTCTGGAGAAGTTCCAAGGACTCATCAGTTCCTTGGTCTTTACCTTGCTCATCAGTTCTACTTTTGCAGAGCTGTCTTCAGTTCTCCATCCCTCCACTCGAGGGCCCCAAAGATTTTACAGTTCAGTAAAACAGAGGCAGTTTCTACAGCAAAATTTCTTGTCTAGTAAATTGTATTTTAAAACATATAATATCACAATAACTACAGTATATATTTTAGTTGTCATCTAAACAAAGTTGGGCACCATTAAAAAAGTAAAATAAATTTTAAAATGACTTTTACTTTATTTTAGATTGCTATCTCAATAAGTCACAGAATAAAAAAAAGTGGGTCTCCATATCTCTTCCAGTTATTGTTGTAATATTAAGAAAACATACAAAATATATTTTCCTTGAAAATAGATGTTAGGAAACTTTTTTATCTATTACATTGCTTGACATCATTTGATTGCTATATTATGTATAATGATGTCCTTGAAGTAAAAAGTTCATTTTTCTGTTGTTGTAGCATCGATGCATACATAATGAACAGGTAAAATAGGGACTCAATATAGAATACTGATTTTCTTCAAGTTCTTTCACCTTTTTTTCCTCAATGAGATCCTTGTTTCAGGACTTTTTGTAAATGGATATAGAGCCAGAATTGTGTCCACTTTATTATAAATGGAAATGAGAATTGCAAATTTCAGAACAAATAAAGTCAAATGCAGTGGAAATGGGCTACTTAAATGTGTGCAATACTTTTTTTTGTTACATAGAATGTAAAAAATATGTTTTACAAATTATATGAGTGGCTTGAACAGAAATGTGAAAATATGTTGGAATCAAGCTAATATGTTTTATTAAGAAGGCAATATATGAAGAGGTCTGTTAATATGGTGAAAGCAAGAATATTTTTCAAGACTACAGAGAAATACAGTGATGTATTTAACTTCATTGCCTTACTATTTCCTATTGCTTTTCTGCAATCTTTGAAATGGCTTTTTCTTTCTTTTTCTTTGTGCCATGAAGCTTTTCTTGACTTCTAACAACAGCTTGCATTTTTCTTTGAT
The DNA here is from genome assembly GCF_051295495.1 of Thamnophis sirtalis. Taxonomy (NCBI): domain Eukaryota; kingdom Metazoa; phylum Chordata; class Lepidosauria; order Squamata; family Natricidae; genus Thamnophis; species Thamnophis sirtalis. The sequence continues at coordinate 143,378,840 of NW_028261382.1, forward strand.
GTTCAGAAGGGGATTGCTATTACCTTCTTCTTAGGACTGAGAAAGATGTCAGCTGCGGTGAGCCCACAGGCCTGGAATTGCCATTGGGGGAAGGGACTGTGAGAGCTGCAGGAATCGTGCTTACCAACTGGAAATCTCCCTCCTCCACATGCAATTCAGCTGAGAACTCTCCACAACTGATAACTGCCTAAGAACAAGCCATGACTCATTGCTGGGTAGTATTCACTCTGGGTCACAATGTGATGGGTGTGGCACAGGGATGGGGTTTAGCCTAAATACCAAATAAAGTATAAAAGTTGGTGGGGAGCACTGGATGTCAACTTTGACAATTTATTCATTGCCTTAGTGCTTTGTTGGTCAGTTCGTGCTGGAGGAAGTTAAACTGCATTTTCAAACGTCTCTGTGTTTAGCTGCTTTCCTTAACCCTTCGGAATCTGACAAAAGAATGATTGGCCCAAAGTCACCCATGTAGCTTTGTACTTAAGGCAGCATTAGAATTCACAGTATCCTGGAACAGTGCCTTAAACTACACCATGACTCTATAATATTGTTATTTCAAAATAGAATAGTGAATTGGGTATATTTATAAGTCCTCTCACACTGCAGTACTGATGTGCAGAGGAGTATGGACCTAAGTTTGAAGAACAATTGCAAAAACGGTAGTATGCCGTTAGGTTGTTATACATTGGAGCTTCATATATGCAGGTACCTTCAATTTTCTTGGCAGTTGGAACCAGAATTGCCACTGTTAAGTAACACAGTTGTAAAGCACAACATAATATGACTGCGTCACTGATAATTTTGGCAGTCCCATTTGCCTTTGTTAAGTGAAGATGATGTGAGTTATTAAGCAAGAACTTCATGTGACTGCAACTTCAACTTCCTTCTGGCTTCCCCATTGACTTTGCTTGTGTCAGAAATTCTGATCATGTGATCATGGAATGTTGCAATGTTGTAACCATTGGCTGGTCATCAAGTGCTAGTTTACAATCTTGTGACTGCAGGAACACTGCAATGGCTGGAACTCTGAAGAACCGAGGTAACCTTGAACAGTTACTGAATGAGTGGTCGTACAGGACTATGTGTAATATATAGTATAGGGATCCAACAAAGCTGAAAAAAATTAAGCAGTCATTCAGTTCCTTTGGCATCATATGAATAAAAAATGTGAACCAATTGAAGTGAATAATTATAATTATTAATTAACCAGAATTATAATAATTATATTTGTTCCTAAACTATCTGTACTCTGTTTTTTGAGAAAAAAGCCCAAAGGAATAGAAGGGTATTTATATAGACACAAATTTATTGCTTTTCTCATAGAATAGGGCTAATACATACTGTTATTCCATCAGCAGCCATTATCAGATTGCATGATAAAGGTATTGAGTTTAGGGCATGTGAGGATAACAAAACATTTCAAACAGAGGTTCTTGGTATCTTGTGTTTTTATTTGGCATGCAATAACATACATGGAGAGAGAGAACAATTGTAACAATTACTGAAATTATTTTATTTCCATTGTTTAATAGCCATATTATTAAAATATCATATTGAATGAGTTCAAACTTTTCAATATAGACATGAGGACTTAAACTTGATGGAATAAAAATGCTTAAAATAAGACATGGGGCAAAAGAAGCCACGATTGTCAGGAGTTTAGGTTTATTAGGTTTTCTGATGAACAGTGCAGTGCTGCAGACTTTTTTGGCTAAAAATTGTGATTCGTGTTCCGATCTCCTCTTGGTTAATTCAGCTGAAATTTCTGACAATAAAGATCATATAATCTATGTAAATGAAAAATATCTTGACACCACATATATCACATTTACAATAAGTTGTCAAATCCTAGATTCTGGAGCCTGCAAAAAATCAAAAAAGACTCAAATATGCATATTAATTACTAAGCAACTTAGAATGCACAGAATTTTAGGTGGGAGTTTTGTATTCAGTTCCCAGTATTAATCACATACTACAAATAATCATACAGGTCCTTTCCATCGTTTATCTCTTATTTATTCTAAAAATTGAAAAATTCCTAGAGAAATTTAGTTTATATTTCTAGGAGAAGATGTGCTAAATAAACTATGTAAGTTCTCTCAGGGATGTTTCCTTGAGAAGCTAGTATTCCTCAAGAAGATGAAAATAACTGCCAATATTGTAATCACAGGAAAGGATGGGTATACAAAACAGTCTGAAGAAATAAAATTTATTTTGCATAGATAGGCTAAAGATAGAGAAAAGACTTAGCCTCAGCATAAATCTATGTAACTGTATTGATCCTAAAAGAAATAAAAGCACATAAATAAATTCATACGATAGTGCGTAGTTAATTTATATTGACAAATAAGAGTGCATGTTTATGGTGCATAGTTCTCATTTTCATATTTGTCAGGAAAGTACTTATGTTTAATAAAATATGGATCAATTTTATATGTACAATATAAAATTTTTATTGGACATCTGCTCTTTTCAGTGTCATCCATAAAATAAGCACAAAGTCTCATCTAATTAAATGCTCATATTCTTTTGACAGCATGCAGTCCTAAATAAAGAGCAACATTGTCAGAAGAACTACATTGAAATAATTTTCAAAGGTTTTTTTTGTAATGGCTCATGATATGATAGAAAGCAATTCCCAAGAATAAAATGTATAAATTTTATAAATATTCATTTCTATAGTTACATGGAGCTTGAAAGTGGCTACTAAATATTTAGACTTAAACCAAAATAATGTGTAAAGTTGAGCATCGTAAGATATTTTTCTATTATTGAGAACATCCTATGTATACACAATGTGATTTGAATAAAACAATGTCTATTAAGCAACTTTAAAACAGCTAGTCTGAGTTTGGAACATTATAAATTAGTAAATACAAATATACTGTTGCCGCTATATTCAATATTATATTTAACAGGATTTGAATAAGGGTATTACTCATGCTACATCATGCTTTTCCTTTGAAGTGGCAATTTTGAAACAATCAAAAGAAGCATCAAAGGAAAGTAAAATGATTACAGGAATTTTTCTCTTAATAATCAAGTACAAGTACTAAACAATCCTACTCTAAGCCAATGAATGGATGCATTTCAAGGTTAGAGCACTAGGGGGCACTATCTCTAAACTTTGATGTACCTGGTTGATCACATTATGAAAATCTGCAGTCTTTTCCCAAATTCATCTCAAGAAAATGACTAAATACTGGCTTCAATACCAACTATATTTCCTAGACCCTTTCCTTTTTTCACTGGTTTCCTTGTTTACTTTCTTGCTTAATAAACAATGGCGGAAAATTGAAAAGCATGCACCCTACTTTGTGATTTTCAAAATTGACTTAATAAAGATGTAATCTAACAGACAGATGATAGAATATTTTTATATGTTTCTGGTTTTTGTATCAGAGGCTGTGAACATCAAAAAGATAATAGAGAAACTTTATGAGAAATTGCCTCAGGTAATCCTCAACTTACAACAGTTCATTCAGTGACGGTTCAAAGTTACAATGGCACTGAAAAAATCAATTTATGACTGTTTTTCAGTTACAACCTTTGCATCATCCCATAATCTTGTGACCGAAATTCAGATACTTGTCAACTGGCTCATATTTATGACCGTTGCAGTGTCCTGGGGTCATGTGATCATCTTTTGTGGCATGACAAGCAAAGTCAATGGGGAAACCAGAGTCAGGAAACAACCATGTTACTAACTTATCAACTGCAGTGATTCACTTAACATCTGTGGCAAGAAAGGTCATAAAATGGGGCACATGTTTCACTTAGCAACGAATTTGGGGTTCAAATGTTGTTGTAAGTTGAGGACCACCTGCACTAGAGAAAGCATTAACAATTGGAAATGTTTTAATGTAAATCTGATTGTTACAACTTCTGAATTTCAAATATCATCGTATCTTTACTTCCAGAGCTTGTAATTTGGGGAAGTCATTTGCTTTTTTCCCCCTGGACTACAATTTTGCCTGAGAACCAAATCAGGTCTTTGGGTACTGTACTTGGTCTCATTCAAGTTTGGATTTAAAATCTCCATAGAGGGTAATTTGCATGGAACATATGCTTGCAATTCCCTAGGATAACATGGATGTGAAGTTTGTTGTGTATTCCATTTCTGGAAGTACTGTGTGTGTGTGTTTAGACATCTATTCTACCTGTTCTTCAGTAATAGAAGATAGAATATGTAATGCTGCCTCCTCTTTTTTTGCCCTAGAAAAGCACAATGCTGTGGGAATATATAGTGACTATTTTTTGAAATCTTAATTATTGTTTCCCTTTTTATAACATTTTTGAGCTAATCTTTTGTATTCATAGTGTACAGCAAAATACTTGCTCATTACATATCAATTTAAGATATTTGATTGATTGATTGCCATCAAGTCAGTGTCAACTCTTAGCAACCATATAAATTGATTTTCGTCATGACAGTCCTTAACTTGGTCCTTCAGATCTTCCACACTCCTTCAGGTATTCCCATTGCCCCTATATCGGAATCCATCCACCTTGCTGCTAGTTATTGGCATTTTTTCATTTTTCTTTCCTTCCATCTTTCCCAGCTCTAGAGCCTTTTCCAAAGAGCTAGTACTGCCAAATTGCTTAGGAGAACACAGTAATAGTAGAGTAAGTCTGACAAACTGCCCCTGCCTTTCCAAGAAAATGAATTAGTTTTCAGGTAAATTTCCCTGAATTTTTACAAAACCAAAAGTGTTTATGATCAGCATATCCAGCCTGGTTAAAAATGTAATTTCATATAAACAATAAATAGTGAGTAGCTAATAGCCTTTGACTGGCTTTTCTAAGTCTGCCTTCCTTTTCTTTTGTTCTTTTCTATTGTTTTTCTTTCTAAAAACTGAAAAAAATTGGTTTGCAGCAGGATAGGTCTAACATCAAGCATCATGTTGCTTGATCTCTAGCAGATGTTTGACTGCTATATTTACATAGTTTTTAACACAAAGTTTCTTTAATAGAAACCATAACTACAGTGCAGATTAACTGTAGGCAATTCTGGAATCAGCAAGCTTGAACATATTCAGGAAGGTATTCTAAATACTTAAAATCATTCTTGTGGGAAATCAAGTAGATATTTTATATATAGTACCACTGCTACTCTATTTTGAGAGGAGCAGTGAAGGAAATGACAAAGTAATTATTACAGTAAAATAATAAACACTAGGAAGAATGAGATCTGAAAATGAATCTTAAAATCTTTTTTAAAAACAATTGTTTGGGATCAAAGATTTATATTCTTAGAGCTTTCTCTACAACCTGGCGATATCAAGGGAGCAAAGCACAAGCTTTGAGAACTGTTGCCCCCATTCTGTGCTCTGTCTCCTTGCTCTGTGCTCTGTCTCCAAATGAGGTCAGAAAGTTGCTGTTCTTGCATGAAGGTCTGGCTCTGCCAATTGGCTTGAGGCCCCAACAGGGGAATATCAACTGGAAGTGATTGATGGACCAATAGCAGACCCCACCTCCCTTCCTCTACATTCTGCTCCCTCCCTCCCTCCCCACGTTTTAGTCATAATCTATATATTTTTATTGTAAATGATTAATATAAATGTACATGATATGATTTTATATATTAATATATGATTTTACACACACACACATACACATACACACACACAGCAATAGCACTTAAACTTATATAACGCTTTACAGTCCTCTTTAAGAGGTTTACAGACAGCATATTTCCCCCAACAAGGATGGAAGGCTGAGTCAACCTTCAGCCAATGAGAATTGAACTCCGAACTGGAGCCAGCAATCAGCAGAAGTAGCTTGCAGTAGTTCATGCTAACCACTGTGCCACCACAGCTTATATAATAATTTATATCATTTACATTTATAATTATCATTTATGAAAATTATCATATCATTAGTATGTCCTCAACTCGCAATCATTCTTTAGCCCGTTCAAAGTTTCAAGTGAACTGAAAAAAGTGACATGACTTTTTCACTGTTGCAGCATCCGCATAGTCACATGTTCAAAATTCAGATGCTTGCCAATTGGTTTGTGGTGGTTGTGCTATCCCATAGTCACATGATCACCTTTGTGACTTTCTGATGAGCAAAGTCAATGGGGATAGCCAGATTCACTTAACAACCATGTTCGTAACTTAACAACTGCAACAATAGTAGCAAGAAAGGTCATAAAATAGGGCAAAACTCACAGCAACTTAGAAATGTTGGGCTCAGTTGTGGTCATAAGTCAAAGACTACTGTGTCTCTTTTTCCACATAGAGCTCTAATCTACATTGAATATTGTAAGCACTATTTTGCTATTTTATGTATAAGTTATTGCATGATATACAGTCTAAATCTCCTTTCTTTGGATTATGTAGATTGACTTTTTTCAGTTAGTTGGTCACTCTGTCATTTTCCAGATTTGCTGATACAGTTTGGTTGTTCTAACCAAACTATATTTGCTGATTTTTCTTTTGTTGATTTCCATATTTTTGTAAATATTCCATCCATTCTTGTAACCTTCCAACTTGATAATGACTAGAATGCTGATCTAACTTCATCTTCTAGTTCTAGAGATTCTATAAGTAGGGAATATTTTATAAAGTATCTTGGATGTTGACACCTCTATGGTACAGAATTTCAATATGCTAGTTTCAGTGTATGATTTATCTATTTTATTAATGATAACATTTTATAATTTGCTTTGATTAAAGAGTAATATATTTTATGGATTGAGATTTTTGCTGCATTTGAACTTTCTTATTTTTGTTGAATATCACTCTCATGTTTTGATGAAATAAATTTTTATTGCATATTGTTGATCACTGATAATTGAGGTTAACTTTTCCTCATATTTTTGGTTCCAGCATCTTTATTGGTATGGAATGTAGTATCATATCCATAGCTTTGCAGTGTAGTTTGAAGTATTTTTATCCATTAATTAAATTTCTAGCCTTTCAAAATAAAAACATTACTGTTACACGGGAACACAAAAGTTAAAGATGACAAGTCTACTAGTTGGACTGATTAAAATAAGCCTAAATCAAGAAAGATTATGATTAAGATTACAGGTGATATTGCTAAATTTGAGACTCCAGAATGTGGAATGTAAAGCAATGCTGCTAGGCTGGATACATAAGACACCATTTATTGCAATACCATTTTTCCATTCTGAATGGATTCTTTTGTTAAGAGTTCAGGTTCTGTTCCTCAGTCAGAAAAGCTAGCTTTGTAATTTCCTGCTTCTGATTTTATCCAGACATATTCAAGTCAATAATGATGAGATTCTTATAAGAACAGACACATTGGCAGATGTTCCTTGTTAGGCAGCAATTCACTCTGCATTTTTTTTCAGTAGGTTACATGTTTCAAGGCATTGATTAAATCTTGTGTTAAAAAAATTACACTTGGAAGGCAAAGGCTTTTTTCATATTTCATAAACCAAACAATAACATCATGCTTCTCTTTTGTAATAGATTTTTCTCCCTTTAGTGTCCCAGCAATTTCAATCAAATTCTATAATTCTGTACAAAACCAATTTAAACTTTAAGACTTATTTCTGAGTTAAGGATGGGGTTGTGCTGTCAATATTTGCACAATACAACCCAAACTGGTTTTTTTGTTTATTTCTTGTATCTTTCAGAGTATTTAGTTGCTGTTGCTGTTCAGTTTCCTGTTTTAAAATGTTGCATGTTTTCATTCAATGCTCTTAACTGCCACAATCAATTAAATATGTACTGTTTGTTTTTCAACTACCAAATACAAGCCATTTGTTTACCCAGCTCAACATCTACAGACTTTTAAGAGATTGTTGACATGGATATGTTAGAAGAATTTATAATTGGATTCTGAGCTTGGTTGTCCAATGAAGGACTCAGGACAATTACTTGAAGTTGAGGTAGAGTTTATTTAAAAAGCCAGACAGTGTAACAGACAGACAGCAAGCGAATTGGAGGCAGCCATAAATTAAAGACAGAGGCAGAAATATTTATAGGGGGGAAGGGGTTTTGGTTCCTTGTTTGTGAATTCTGCCTGCCACTGTGTTTTGTCTGGAGGGAAGGAAATTCAGTTTTTTCATCCCATGAGATACCACCCTTGTCTCTTGTGTGTCTATGTGTTGGATTCTTACTTGTGCTGGAGGACCTGCATTGTGTGGATAAAGGAATTCCATATCTTGAGGGGATTTCTTTAGTTATGATTGCTTTGGTATTTGTCAATTTCCTAATAGGAAATGTGATTAGTTGGTTTCAGCCAATGCGTTAATGCATTTGGAAAGAGCTTAAGCGGTCTTTGGTTTTATTATTTGTGGGTTCACTGACAGGTTGAGGACATTCGAACATTGCAAGTGGAGTGGATGTTGAGGGTGAGGTGGGTGACATGTTCTTCCTACAGATGCTTCTGTATTTTCCTGGCATACACCTTTGCAAGAAAATTTTCAGTACTGCCCCTGGAATCAACTGGTTAATACTTATAAGTATCCTATGACATCTCCAAATAGTTAGAATTCCATTAAATATATTTTGTTTTTAAAAACCTTCACTGTGAAACTGAGCTGCTCTTTCATTATTTTACCTTGGTCCTTAACTTGGCAGCATTTTTTAAAACCAGAATACCATAATTTGATTTGTTGTTGAACAATAACATAGTACCCATGAACCGAATGGTATGAAATTTGGAAAGATATATCGAAAATAATTTCAATTCTGTAAGAAGTAAAATACTACTAGTTTTTAAAGGAAGAAAAACATTTTGCCCTTAATGCATCACCTTGAAAACTTAAATTTCAGATTGTTTTTAACAAGGATTAAATCAAGGTAGAAAATGAAATATGCTATGACACACAGGGGAAAAAAGCAACTGTAATTTGGTATTTCTCAACTATAATGGGAGAATGTAGACTTGAAGTTTCCAGTTGAGTTGCCAGGCTAAGCCTCATTTAATTCATCAGGTAATCATAGTGGAAAGCAGCCAGCTTGGGCCAGAAATAAAGACAAGGTCCTTTAGAAAGTACTGGAGTAGGAATTAATTTAATGCCAAGAAGAAAGTGCCCTCATCAAAGTACACTTCCTGTGTCACACAAGCTGCACCAGCAATGCAGCTACTTCTTCAATTTGCCCCAAATAGCAGTACATGGTTTGGCAAGGTCACTCAAGAGTGCACCTTTGTTTCTGCTGGTAAGCATGAATGGCATTCTGCCTTTCTTCCTATTATCAGGCATCCTTTGCCAGGGTTTGCTAAGATGATATATCATTGCTGCTTTCTTCTATACCTCTGCCCTCCTTTCCCACCATTCCTTTTGCTCTCCAGCAAACAGCTGGGGAGCACAAGGAAGCCATGAACTATGCTGGCCTCACTCATCTGTTTGGCTCTTACTTCACCTCTAACTGGAGTAAGCAGGATGAATGGTAGACAAATGGGGCTGTCTCTTCCATGCAGTTTTCCCTCTCCCCATTGCTGTTCCTCACTACAACAAAAAAAGGCATTTTCAACAAGTTGTTCAGAAAATAGATGACAGAGTTGGCAGAGGAGTCAACAGCCATACATACAAATAAGATACCTTCCTTATGTAGACGTATCACAACTACACTGAGATAAGCAGTATATACATAATTCTTTCTTTAACTTTGCATTCTCTTTACTTACAGTATTTTTTATACATACATACAAACTCATTTCCAATGCCCTTGCAGACAGCCTTTGGATTAAGTTATTGTTAGTACAGTAGTAGTAGTAATTTCCCCCGTTCAGTCATGTCAAATTTTCAGAAATTGCTTCAACAAGTCCCTGCAGTTGTCTTTTAAAGAAAAGTTTGCCATTGCCTCTTTCCTAGGGCTAAGAGAAAGTGACTGGCCCATGGTCACCCAGAGGGCTTTATACTTAATAAGTTATAATGTTCTGGTTTCTAACTTGATACCTTAACTACTACACCAAACTGCTTCTCACTTTTAGTCATAATGGAGTGTTTATATTTATGTCTGTCTGTCTGTATCTATCAATCTATCATCTATCTATCTAATATATCTACCTATCACCTGTGTATTGGCAATAGCAACAATATCTAGAGAGATTCTATCCTTACAGGTTACTGCATTCATGACTCCATACATTGTAGCCTTATTGTAGTTGTTTCAGTGTGGGGTGTTTATCATTGAATTATTTAAACTGGATTGAATATAGCAATGGAATTGGCTGTCCCTCTAAAAATGAATATTAATAATAATTTTAAAATGCTGTGTACAGTATGTTAAGTTTGATTATGAAACAATTTGCTTTGACAACTCAAAAACCCTATCCCATTTGTAAGTTATAAAACCCAACAACAGGATCTCACGAAGCTCACTTTAGCAAGACAGATTGTAACATTTTTTTTATTAAATATGTAAAAAGATAAACGCAAATCAAATTATTCACATATTCAGAGACAAAAAAGTATATTCTGTCATGCGACAATTGGTGGGTAATGCAAAATGACTGGTACATCTGAATAAGACCTTTTTGCATTTATTATGTCATTATCTATTTATTATTAACAATACATGTTTACATTCCTTTCAGTTTACATTTAATATATAACCAAAGCTTTATGGTGTGTTATTCAGTAAAAGTAATTGCAAATGCATATTAAAACTGTAACGGAATAACAGGATTACTCACCACAGGGGAGGGGGGGTCCTCTTTCCTTCCAAGAATCTCTCTCTCGCCTCAGCACAACTGAGCAGATCAGGCTTTATATTAAACTATTACCCTGCTGCCTCCTAAGCCAGCCACTTCCCATCTCCAAATTTGGGGGGGGGGGAATGTTCGATAGACTAGTCATACAAAGGGGGCCGTAGAAAACCAGATACATTACTCTCCTCCCATGGACACAAAATATTCCTATGTGACAGGATGGTGAGCAGAGAGGCTTTAGATGAGAGCAGTTTAGAAACAAACCTCAAAAAGCCCCAAAAGCGCTTCAAAAGGAAGTATTTTAAAAGTTTTCATAGAAGGAAAAAGAAACAGAGACATGACTGCATTGATGGAGATAGGAGTGTTAAAAATGACTTCCTCTGGTTTGTTTGTTTGTTTTAGCACAAGAAACATTTTGGAGGTGGCATAACGATAATAAATATTATGGATTTTTTTTGTGTTGGATTATGACAGCATACAGCTTTTGAAAAATAATGCTATTTATGAGTTTGATTATGCCTGCCAAGAGAAATCAAATCCATTTCCTTAAAAGCATTAAAATATTTTTTTTTAGGAAAGGTGAAAGTGTTACTTTATTTGTGATGAGTTGGCATAGTATAGCTTTGTAAATTCTTCTAAACTGAAGAGATGGAATTAAACTTCAGTTGAGCTACAGGGTTAAAGAGAGATTGCAATACATGCTGCCTGAGCTGTAACTATCATTCTGAAGCAAGAAATTTCAGAGAAAAAGAAACTTTGAAATATGCAACACATCACTTACAGTAATAATAGAACTAGCATTTATGACCAGATGTAGAATAGGGTTCACCGACAAAAGGGCAAATGACAAATCCGCACCCGACTAAACCGCGGTGACAAAACCGCGTGTTCTAAAGCGCTCCGACGAATGAGCACTGAATCGCGCCGACAACAGCGCAGCGACAGAAGCGCGCTATAAAACTAAACCTAACCCTAAACATAACGCTAACCCTAACCCTAAACGTAATGCTAACCCTAACCCTAAACCTAACCCTTACCTTAACTTAAATCGGCTTTCTGTCGACGCACTGTTGTAAAGCGCCCTTCTGTCACCGTGCTGTTGTTGGCGCACTGTTGTTGACGTTGCAGTTTTAGCGATGCGGTTTTGTCGGTGCGCTTTTGTCGTGCGTGCTTTTGTTGGATCACGCTAGAGTAGACTGAGACCTTCAGTGATGATAACCGGTACAATGAATTCTATTTGTTTTTTGCTAGAATACTTATAACCAATCCAATTTAAAACCGAGCAAACATAAAACAGTGAATACAATGGAAAAATACTATAATTAGACTGTAAAAATATGCAATTTAAATAAGGAATGTTTAATATGATTTATTTCTATTATAAAAATGTCACAATCTAAGTGCAAATTTAACTAGAAGTTAATAGAACGCATGGCAATGATTATTTCTGTAATCCAGCAATTTGTTTTTCCATGCTACCAAATCCATTCATCCGGACTAAAATAACGATTAGCTTTTCTTTCTGGATAAAATATCCCCACTAATACAACCTGGAAGCTAGCATTGCATCTGTGTGTACTTGAGTTACTCACCGACTTTTGGATTCCAAAAAGTTGTATGAAGATCTTTAGAGGATTAACTGTGCAACTGTGCTAGTAAATATTCTGACATGCCCAACCACTAGTTTCTCCTCTTGCACAGAAGAAAAAGTAAAAGTTTTTTTTTCATAATCAGTGTAGCCAGCAGTGGGAATTAGAATATAGGTGACATCTTCAGACATATATACTGTAAAGATCTGTATAAATGCTTAAATTGACAAACATTGAATATAGAATTGAAACAGGAATAACCTTTTTAGAAGAAGGAAGTATCCAAAGAAAGATTAGGCAGGCATGTATGCATCTTCCAATATTATAAGATACACTGTATAGCTTTCTAGCATGCTTTGGATTATGACATCAGAAACATTACAGCTCTAGCATGTGTGCTTTTGTTCTAATTAGGGAAAATTATTTGAAATTACTTGAATTTATCTATTTCAATTATTTTCCACTTTTGCCTTTTGTCCAAAGTAATGTCCATATGCACCGAATTATCATGAAATGTGTGAAACCTAACTGAATAGTACTTTTTGTTTTAAGGGATGCCCATATAAATAGTTTTGAACAAATTACAAATGTTATTCATACTTAAGACAGAAGGAAAAATAAATATATATATATATATATATATTATATTTATATATATATTTTTAAAAGTTGAACAAATTTTAAGCAGCCAGATAGTGACGTTGCAGTGGTAGAAACTGGGAACAAAGCTTGCAGACCTCCTTAGGTACAAATGCTGATAGAAGACTTCTGCAAAACACATCTTGGCAAGTTGGCTGACACTCACTATGGTACATTTATGTTAATGGCAGACAGAGAGTGATTGGTTTCAAGTCTGAGGCCACATACATTCCATTCTTCCAAAGAAAGTTCCCACAGAAAATCAGAAACAGCCAATGTGCCAGATGGTCAGTATTCTTCCTGCTGCTGGGGCTGTTCATGAACCTGTTCTTCACCATCATGTTCTTCTGTGTGGCTCTCCTATACAAGGTGGAAAACGAGAAAAACAAATAAACAAACTTGATCAAACACTAAAAGCAAAATTCTGTCTGCTTATCTTTCTAAAACAAAATATTAATGAGTTCAACATTTATTAATCTTTACCACATAGATAGTTAAAATCATTAGGAGTCTTATAAACATTTCCTAATTACTCACATTTTTATTTTTATTTAAAGCTAGGATTATGTGTGAAGAAGAGAGCTTGAAACCTGTATATAGGGAAATTGAGTTTCAAATGTGAACATGATTCACTGGGAATCACGGAATGGTAAGCTGACATTTTTCTCTATCTGAATTTAGGATCTAATCAATATCAACTCCTCCAGAATATTCATAATTCTTTTATGGACTAATTTCTGCAAAGAAATTCTATGCCTTAACTAAAACCACTTTGTGGAATAACTACCATAGAGAGACAATATTGGAAGACCTTGAATATGAATGTTACCCAATTCCATTAAAACTACATTATTTATGCTATTGCGTAGAGGAAAAAATAGACAATGAAGACTTACATGTTCTTCTGAAGCATACAGAACTTCCATTAACCGTTGAACAAGATCATTGTTTTCTTCTCCGTGTTCTTGACATAGAAGCTCAATCTCCCTTAATTTCCCAAAATAGAAATCTCTCTCCTTTTCCACACCTTCAAGTGCAAGTTTTAATGAATGTACCTGTGAAAATAAAACATTTAGGTAACTGTGTATTTATATAGCAAAACATACAAAACTGCATAATTGCTAGGGAAACAATGTTCACATGCATTCAATATGTTGGCAGAGCGCTCAGGCCACCACAGGTACCCCTGACACGAATGATGAGCTGGCCACACCTCCTGGCCACACACCCCTGAGGTCAAACAAAACCCTCAATGAAATTGAGTTTGACATCCCTGCCATAGACCTTCTGTTCATAAAACCAGTAGTATATGGTTTTCTTGGGGAAAGAGGGTCAAATGACTATATTTTGGGTTGTTCAACAAGGCCACCCAAATATGTAGACTCCTAGAGGACATTGATTTATGTTATACAATTACTATAATGATATAATGAGATATCACTTGACTAAATGTTTACAAAGCATGTTATCATCCCAGGTTCCTCCGCTGGCATAAAAATAACTAAGGTAATTGGTTGAAGATGTAATGATCTTCCAAGTAGGTCAGCAATAACCAGTGTTTAATTGTTGAAAACTGCTATGGTTATCTGCTTAGAATCATACTACATTTTACTGCCTTGCTCAAATGCAGGGGTATTTCCCGTTTTGGTGACCTAAGCATATTACCTGTTCACTGAGCTGTATGACTTGTGTCTCCAAATCTTTATCAGATTTTAACACTGAACTGCTTGGCGGTGTTTTTTTTGCTGATGATGGACGAGATGATGTGGAGCCAGGTTTTGATGCAGGACTGGATTTGGCAGCACCTGAAAAAAAAATTAAAATAGTTTTTAAAATATTAGTTAGAACCAAGACTCCTGTCATTTAAGAAACCAACTGTGATGAATTTGGAGAATGAGTATGTAAAGCATTGTATGATTTACTGGGCAATGAACTTTAGATATACAGTAATGCTTGAACAATGGGAGAGTATGTGGACAAAAGGTCTAATATTCACATTAAATTATAATTTAAAAGAATGTGATATGTAACAGCTGAAAAGTTGGCAAAGCATATGGTAAGGACTTGGTCCAGAGACTCATGCCAAGGTTGTGCTAAATAAGGAGCTGCCAGCCGGCCCAGGTTACTCCAGGTCAAAATCCCCAGCCTGCACCTACTTTGCTTTTGCTTGCTTCCCAGGAGGCACCAGCACAAGCAGCTGTTTTGCAAGATCTTAGCTGGCAGCTGTAAGAAAAGAGCAAGCTGCATTTGGTGCACAGAATCCTGGTAGGCAGATTGGGAATACACATGGAAATGTGTTATTATGAGCTGAGACTGCTGAAGCCAGGACGCACAGGGGCAGAGAGCCCAGCAGAATGCAGACTGCCTAAAGTGCAGAGATGAGGTGAAGATAGGCAACTGGGGAGGCTTGAAGTGGAGGCAAGCTCAGCAGGACAGGAAAAGTCTGAGATCCTCACCTAACAATGGTATGATCTTGGCATAACAATCACTGGGATTACTGAAATGAAACGCTGTTGCCAAGGGGTGCAGTTTACTTAATATCCACTTCGCTTAGAAATGGAAATTCCAGACCCAATTAGGGTCCTTCAGATTGTTTGGTATTATTTTCCCTTATATAACTTTTGCTTATCTCTTCTCCCACAGAACTAGAAGAATCCCTTTTGTTCTTATTGAAGTAGCTGAAATGTGTGTATCATTTGTTCAGATAATTTTTAAAAAGTTGTTCAGAAAAAAAATGGAATCTAGTAGAGACCTCAGTAATTGTCTACTTACAGTAGATTCAGGACAGTTATCAATGCTATACTATTGGCAAACTTCTAAGGATGTGTGGAAGAGTACTCAAATTGGAAATGCTTCCATTGCAAAATGTTCTATTCAAGTTTGATTGAAACAGTCCATGTTTTGCTCAAAACAGGCAATTCAAACTCAAAACAAGGCATTTCGAATTTGAAACAGCTCAAATTAGAAATGTGTTCCATATGCCTAGGGCAGTGATGGCGAATCTTTTTTGGCTCGCATGCCAAAAGTGAGGGGAGTGCAGGGGGTCATGTGCGGGCGTGCCACACCCATAATGCTTTGTTCATGACCCCAGTGCACATGCACGCACGACCAGAGCTCCCCCCAATTTTGGCGTGTTTTTCTGCCCTCCCCAGCCTCTAGATGCTTTATAGGAGTCTGGGGAGGGCGAAAACAGCCCCCCGCCGCCCTCCAGAGGCCCTCCGGAGGCTTCAGGAGCTTCCCTGAAGCCGCTGGAGCGCAAAAAACCGGCCCTGCGGGCAAACTTGAAATTCAGGAGCGGACTTCTTGTTTGCTCATAGGGCCGGTTTTAGTCCTCCGGAGCATTCAGGAGCCCTCAGGGAGTTTCCCTGAAGGCTCCATAGGGCAAAAAAAGATACTACGAGGAATCCGGAAGTGATTTTCGGGTTGCTCGTAGGACCGATTTTCGCCCTCTGGAGCATTCAGGAGCCCTCAAGAGGCTTCCCTGAGGCTCCGGAGAGCTAAAATGGGCCCTACGAGCAACTCAGAAATCACTCATAGTGTCATTTTTTGCCCTCCGGAGCCTTCAGAGAAGCCTCCTGAGGGCTCCTGAATGCTCCGAAGGGCTAAAACCAGCCCTACGAGAAAACCAGAAGTCCGTTCCCAAAATTCCGGCTTACTTGTAGGGGCAGTTTTTCGCGCTCCAGAGGCTTCAGGGAAGCACCTGAAGCCTCCAGAGGGTGAAAGAAGGCCGAGGTCAGCTGACCAGCACATGCATGCGCACTGGCCAGCTGACAGGGCAAGCCTTGCATGCCCTGACAAATGTCTCTGCTTGCCACCTGTGGCACGCGTGCCATAGGTTCGCCATCACGGACCTAGGGGCTTCCATATTATCTGATTCAACATTAATTAGAATGGCCTTTCTCCTCATTGTGCCTTTGAAATGCAATAACTTTCAATCCTCAGCTGATAATAAAGCGATGTGGATAACAATTAAATGTTACAGAAGCCATCTAAGAATGCATTATATATAAATACATTCTGTTAAAAAATATTATCAAATGTCAAGACCCTCACTTGACACCCCCCCCACCTGAAGCCCCTACAAACAGAAGAACACTGACACTGACATCCACTAAACTCCACTGAAGACGTTACCTAGCCTGGTAACAAAACACTCGGCAACCAACCCACAAGCTCGGAGAATGAACCTTCACACTGAGAAAACCAATATATCTGCTGAAAAATGCTTCAACTCACAGAACTGTACTGTTTTCAACTGGCTCTATTATTTTGCTTTTCTAATTTGAAGAATCCAAACACGGAGAAGAAATAAACTAGTCTCGCTAGCCAGACTGAGGAAAAAAACTGAAGAATCATCAAAAGGAAGTGGCATGGCCAAAGCTTTTAACTCCTCAGTCTCTGACCAAATAGACAGAGGATAACCCATGCTTGGACTTTCCAAGCAGCACATAGGAAAAGGGCGGCATACAAATAAAGTAAAATCCTAAATCCTAATCCTGTTCTTCTTGGGGCAGCTCCCTGCCAAGTGTCCAAGATCCCCACAGTAAAAACACAATCTCTCTGCACGTCTTCTGTCCATCTCTGTCCGTGACACCCGAGGTCGGACAGCACCCAACTCCATGGGCTCCTCCCAGTCCACTGCAGTCTCTTGCTGAACTGGCATGCTGGTGGTTTCCTGGAATACCCGGCGAGGCCTTCGCCTCTGCAGCCGGGCGTCTATCCGGAGGCACAGGTGGACCAACGCGTCCAACATCGGTGACCTGTCCACCCTCGCCAGTTCATCCTGCAAGGCCTCAGACAATCCATCTTGGAATGTGTCCATTAAAGCTGGTTCATTCCATGTGGAATCTTGGCTACGTAGCCTGAATTCAGACACATATTCTTGCAAGGACCCAGTACCCTGCTGCAAGGATTTCAAACTTCTGGCAGCTGTTTCCCCTTTGATCGGATCTTCAAACATCCATTTGAAATGCTGGCAGAAGCCCTGAAAGTCATCCAACAGAGGGCTCTGTTGCACTAACAAGGGCGTGGCCCAGCGGGCAGCTGTGCCTGAGAGCAAGCTGATAATGAATCCCACCTTTGTTCGGTCAGTGGGAAAGTCCTCCGCTCTCAGGCTCAGGAACAGCTGGCATTGTCCCAGAAACACGGTAAACATAGCCAAACTTCCATCATATTTATCTGGCATGGCAACTGGGCACTTCCTCCTTGGCTGGGGGTGGGAGGTTGCAGCTGTCTGCAACTGCTGAATTTGGTCTGACAACATTGATATCTGCTGCGCCATTAATCTACTTTCCGCCATGAGCTGCTCCATAATTATTGAGATTAAGACTTGTTTGGGCTGGAGTCAATCTGTTCTGTCCCCCTCTTCCCGGCTCGTTAACAAACACAGGCAGGCAAACTTAAAAGGACTTTTCTTTATCAGTTCACAGTTCAAACTGGCTTCGAGCCCAAAAAATAACGTAAACACAAATCTCCGACAAGAATTCAAAACAAAAGCTCTTACAAATGCTGCAGTTCTTCCACCGTCTCCATGGATCAGGTTTACATGAAACACCGAAGCACTTATCCAAGTGTAACAGACATAAATCATGATTAGTAATCAAACAATGTTTTACCAAACACGGAACATACGAAGGAACGTTGACTCCAGCGACTGGGGCATGGCAGCATCCCTCCTTTTATCTCCAAACTTCCTCCCACAAGCCCCAGATGCATACTGAATTTTGTATCCCGAAAAAACTCTCAGCAGAACTGCTGAGCCACAACACTGAAGGAAGATGGAAATCAAGTTTTGGCAAGAGGAAAACCTAACACGACTCATCCTAAAAGAGAACATTATTGGGATAAATTTACTCTTCTGGCCAAAGAGACAGTTGTATATAAACTCTTTTTGGGAACTGCACTATCACATTTTATATATTTCTAGAGGACATCATACCCCCCATAAATCACAGTATGTTGTAGGATGTGGTGTGAGGAAAAAAGCCATTGTCTTTTAAAGTTAGTAACAAAGTTGTATTTTTAACATATTATTCAAAAATTACAACTGTAAATAGCAATAGTTCACAATCGTGGATAAATACCTGCTGTAGGAGAGTTTGCATGATGAGACTTTTTTGGCAGATTAAAAATCTGTTCCCCAGGATCAGGTGGTGGAATTGCATCTTGTCCTTGCCGAGCCTCTACTGGATCATATTCTTTCCCATCATAGTTAGCATCAAAAAATTTCTTAAACCACTGTATGAAATCAAGGTTATCTTGGAAGCGTCCCTTTACTAATTTCTCCACTGGAATGACCTATATGACAAAACAAGGCAGATCAGTGATTTAAAATGCCAGCAGAAGAATTTCAATAAAAAATGTTTCCAAATACTAATAACAACAGTGTAATACCAAATAGTATATGTAATAACAAAAATTACAATACAAAATTTTGTGCTCCTCCTCCCAAAATTGTAGTCCTTGTTGATATCATCTACATAATTTCTATAAGAAATGTAATATATTGCATGTTCTCAATGCTTTTTAAAACATTAGAGAACAAATTCCCTTTTGAGCATATCTATTTATAAGACTACCTAGCCAATAAAATATCACATTTATTTTAGCTATTATAAAAGGAGCCATCACTTATATCATTCATCAATTTCAAAACATCCTTTTTCTATTAAATAGATAATTGAATAGTAGTATAGACAGCTCTGCATAAACTGGAATCTTTACCTTATCCACATTCATTCTTTTAAATGATGCTTGCAGAAGTTTGAAGTTATGAATATACTCATGTTCAAGCTTTGCTTGAAATTTTACTTTCTTCAAACTAATACACCCTGGAAACAACATATCCATGAACTGGCAGTAAGCTGCTCCTAGAACAAGAGAACAGAGGCATATTAGTTGCAGTGCAAACAAATAAGCTAGCCAAGGGTCACAAGAAAGAAAGTAAATAGACTTACTTATTCCCCAGCCCAAGCACACCTCCACCATTTATCAGCACCCAGATCAGCATAGATTAACTCCAAGGTTAACATCAGACCAACAATCAAGTAAACAACACCCCAATCAAGAAACTGCTAAAGAAGCAAACAGCCCAATCAAAAATCTCTAAGATCACCCCCACCAACAGTAACAAGCAAGCAGCTAAAATATAAACTGACAGCAAACTGCACTGATGATGTTATCTAGTTTGGGTAATGAATCATTTGCAAGAAAAAGACCATTGGCTTACCTGAAGGGTCCTTCTCTCTGCACCACGGGAGAGTCCAAGCAATAGTTATTTCAGTCTGCTTGCCCAGGACTGAGAAGTCTTTTCCCTGACCACGCCTCCTTGCGTGGTGACGTTCTCCAGAAAAAATAGAATAGTCTAGACCGTGAGGATGTCATTAAGGAGATCAAGTTCAAGTCAGTAGACAATGTCACCACATATCCCGGGACAACTGGGCGGGTTGGACTCTCCCGTGGTGCACAGAAAAGGACCCTTCAGGTAAGCCAATGGTCTTTCTCCTGTGCACCGCTTGGAGAATCCAAGCAATGGGACATACCCAAGTTACTGTCCATCGGGGCGGGCAGAGAGAAGATCCCAGGGCTCATTCACATGAACAACCGCCTGGAGTACTCTCCTGCCGAAGGCCGCCTCAGCCGAGGCAAATACATCAAGCTTGTAATGTCTGACAAAAGGAGAAGGTGAAGACCACGTGGCCGCTCAACAGATCTCCTCGATCGAAGCCTGGGTGGTCCAGGCTGCCGAGGTGGTGGCGCTCCTCGTAGAGTGGCCAGTGATGTTACATGGAACCACCCGAGCCTGGCCTTCGTAGGCGGAGGCGATGCATGCCCTCAACCATCTTCCCACGGTGGTGGAGGTGACCTTCTTGCCCAGAGAACCAGGCTGGAAAGATATGAACAAGGCCTCACACTGCCGGAAGTCCGAGGTCCGGTGGAGGTAGACCTTCAGGGCTCGCCGAACATCTAGTGTGTGCCAAGAGCGCTTGCGTGCGTGGGAAGGGCGCAGGCAGAAACTCGGCAAGATGACTTCTTGCGCCCTATGAAAGTGGGTGTTAACCTTCGGAATGAAGGACGGATCAAGTCGCAAGACCACCCTGTCGGGATGAACAATGCAAAGGTCCTGACGAACCGACAAGGCCGCCAACTCGGAGATGCGGCAGGCAGAGGTGATGGCTATCAGGAAGGCCGTCTTCAGCGTGATGTGACGAAGAGAAACGGAATGCAGAGGCTTGAAAGGTGGAGCAGTGAGCGCCTGGAGCACCACGGACAGCTGCCAGGTGGGGTATCGATGGATGGTGGATAACGTAGGTTCAAGGAGCCCTTCAGGAAACAACGTACCCTGGGGACCTTGCTGAGAGACAAGGAAGGATCCTCGGCCCAGACAGTAGACAAGGCCGCCACCTGGCGTCACAGCGTATTGGACAACCCCTTCTCAAGGCCCCCTTGCAAGAAGTCCAAAATGCGGCACATAGGCACAGTAACTGGATCCATGAAACAGTCCTCACACCATCTGGCGAAGGAGGCCCACATGGCATCGTAAATTCTCATCGTGGAGGGATGCCGAGCAGCTTGTATGGTGCGTACCACCTCCTCCGAGAGACCTTTGTTCCTCAGCAGGTCCCCCTCAAGTGCCAGATGGCCAACTACAGCCACTGGGGATCCGGATGGACCCCCTGGCAGAGGGAGACCTGACTCGCAGGGATCCGCCACGGAGGGAACACCGACAGGCTGACCAGGTCGGCGAACCACGATCTCCGGGGCCAATGGGGAGCCACGAGAATCACCTCCGCCTCCTCCGCAATGATCTTGGATAGGACTTGTGGCAGGAGAAGAAGCGGAGGGAAAGCGTAGAGCAGACCCCGGGACCACACCTTGGTGGCCACATTGTCCGTCATCAGGAGGACGTGACGTCAATGAACTGACAGATGGAAATGACGAAGGGCCAACCTCACCGCCCTCAGCTCTAGAAGATTGATGCTGCAGCAGGATTCCGACTCGGACCATTTGCCTTGGACCACGAGTTGGCCCAGATGCGCTCCCCAGCTGGAGAGACTGGAATCAGTGGTGACGACCACCCTGTCGGGCTCCCTGAAGAGGTGTCCTTGAGGATCGCAGGCGATGTCCACCATCGGAGGGACCTCTTCACGGTCGGAGGAACGGGAATCAGCATGCTCGAGTTGCTCCTGTTGGCCCTCTGGTGGGGCAGAAGTAGAGCCCTTGAGTGGAGCCGGGCCTAGGGGACAATCAATAGGCACGAAATCATCTTCCCCAGCAACTGCAACAAGAGAACCACCTGAGCCTGCCTTGCACGGATCACCTTGTGTGTCAAGGACCTTAGAGCCTCTACCCTGTCTTGGGATAGGAACACCCTGCATGAAGAGGAATCTATCACCGCCCCCAGGTGGTTGATTCTGGTGGAAAGAGTAAGGTGGCTTTTCTCCAAATTGAGAGAGAAGCAGTGGTTTCTGAGGGTCCTCATGGTGATGCGTAGGTCCCGCATGGCCTGTGGCCTGGACGACTGAATGATGATGTCGTCCAGCTACCACTGGAGCCATATGGGCCTGCGCCGGAGGCAGGCAGCCACTACCACCAGGACCTTTGTGAAGGTCCTGGGAGCCGACGACAGGCCGAATGGAAGGGCCCCATATTGAAAGTGTCGGCCAGCATAGAAGAAGCGTAGGAACCTCCAGTGCTGTTGGAAGGATTAAAGGCAGCAGATGTGGAGGGCTCGGAGGCACGAAAGGACTGCCTTCTACGGTAGTGGGAGGATTTTCGGTCCTGCTTTTTGGAAGTAGAGGGCAAGACCTTCCTCTTGTCCTTGGACTCTATGGGGAAGGGGTCCAACACCTCCCCGAACAGCTTGGCACCCTTGAAGGGCACTGTGGCCAGCTTCCATTTGTGTTTTTGGTCTGCCTGCCAGTGGCGGAGCCAAATGAGGTGTCAGGAGGTGACATTCGACGCTAGGGCCCTGGACGCAAATTTGGTGGCATTAAGCGAGGCGGCATACTGGGCCACTGCAACCGTCTTAGCCACGTCCTGGTGAAGACGAGCATCATCAACCGGGAGTTTGCATTGGAGTTCCTGCAGCCAGATCACAACAGCTCTATTAAAGAATGAGTCGGAGGAGGCCGCTCTAATGGCCCAGGCCGCCGCAAGATGGGTCTTGTGGCAGGCCTTCTTCGCCTTTTTGTCCTCCACTTTGAGCCCTTCTAAAAGGTCCGCGGGGAGGGGCGTGTTAGAGGTGAGAGCCGTGATAGGAGGGTCCACTTCTGGCAGGACCAAGAGGTCCTCCAGGGTGGGCTCCATTGTATACAGCTGTTTATCCACCCCACTGGGGGAGGATGAAGTGGCTGGTTGACTCCATTGACGTTGTATAAGGTCAAGGAAAAGTTCGGGAATTGGCACCAACTGCTGGTGGGAAGGAGGAATCTTAAACATGGCTGCATTGGGATTCACCAGAGCAGCCCCTGGAGGGGCTGGAGCTGGCGTGGGTTTAACCTCTTCTCCGGTAGCCACCTTCACCTTTTGTAGGATTGATTTGAATAGGCTGGGCTTGAAAAGGCCCGAAAAGGCTGGGGCGTCGGAAGGGAGGTCCTCATCATCAGACATCTGAAGGAGATCCTGGCCAGGGTCCTCAAGGGCAGAGGCCTCACTGACCACGGAACACTCAAGAGAGGGGTGGTGCACATGCTTTGGCGGGGGAGGGCCAGTCTGAGCGGGCTGAGGAGGGCCTGAGGACAGAAGTTCGCGCTTCCGCATGGCAGCCTCGATGCCCTTTGCAATGGCCCGGGCCACCACCCCTGCATGCGAGGGGATAACTCCGAATCCGAATCCATATCCAGATCAGCAGGCTCCCCTTGAAGAGGAAAAGAACCTGCAGGAGGGATAGATCTGGAAGGCTCCACAGGGGCTTGCCCCTGGTCATAGGACCAGGAAGGAGTTGGGGAAGAAGAAGCCAAGGATCTGCCAGGAGATAACTCCTGCGACCCAACCTCCTCGGCCAACAAGACTGCGGGCGCTCCCTGGAAGGGGGCAGGGCTGAGGATCCCCCAGGAGTAGAAGATGGAGGAATATCCTTCTCCGCCAGGCGCCTGGCCCTCTCAAACTGCTTGTCAAGGGCCCTCTGGTGCCTTTCGGCATCCCTAGCCTCGGCCACAGAGGGGGTCTTGGGGTGTTTACCCTGGCTGACCACCCTAACCCTGCCTGAACCTTCCTCCATAGCAGGGGGGAAGTCTCGCTTGGAACCTGCGGGGGACCCTGTCTACCAGCGAAGGAACCTGAAGTAGAGGGATCCATGGTGAATGATCACACAGGCAGATCAGGCAAGTGCAGGGAGGTGACAGGAGAATAGGAAGCTCTGACTGGCTACTCTGCAACAAAGGAACAAAGAGGAAACATAAGTTGAAGCACACAAATGATCCAAAACCACAATAAACGTGAATACATGGGACAGAGAGAGAGTGCCAGAGATAGAGCAGAGAGGGTAGAGACCAAGGAATCTGCGGTATAAAAGCAACATCAATCGGGGAACCAGAGGGATACCCAGGAACAAGAAAAAGAGGGGGAAATTTAAATTGCCAATCATGCAGGCCCCGGGGCCTCTCTGTGCCAGAGTGCAGGCCACAGACGGCACTGGCGCTAGCGCCGCATGGCGATTGATGAGGATGGCAGAGGGACAGTTGAGGGATAGTTGTGGGCCCCCGCTGTACCCTGTTCACCCAGCGGCTGCCCGATGAGATGGGGCTGAAGCGGTAGGCCTGGGCCTAAAAGGGCGCGAAACCTCTTCGCCCAAAATAGCCGCCGCAACAGCGTGGTAGGAGGGGAGGACAAGCGTGGGACGAATGTGGCTAAAACCGCCAGTCTCGCTCGCCTCCATGGCAGGCTGAACCTTCGCTGGGGCCAGAAATGAAGAAACTGCGATAAAACAACAAAGAATGGCAAGCGCAGCCTCGCTGGTGTCCTAGAAGCCTCACCGCCGATCGCCGCACCCTTACAAGGCAAGCGGCAGGCCTCCGAAGCCGGCTGCAAAAAGGCGGCCTGGAGAGCCCTCCCCCACTCACCCGTCTGCCTCCCAGCCTCCGAGAGGCTCAAATGCAGCAATCCAGGCTGCTCGGGGACGAGGAAGAAAGAGGAAGAAAGGCAAAAAGATTTAAAGAGGGAAAAGACCAGAATGGAGAGTCCAAGCCAAAGGGAAAAAAAACAAGTAGCTGGAGCTCACAGAATTCAATCCAATCGGGCTGTACTGAGAATTTTTTCTGGAGAATGTAGCTACGCAAGGAGGCGTGGCCAGGGAAAAGACTTCTTAGTCCAGGGCAAGCAGACTGAAATAACCATTGCTTGGACTCTCCAAGCATTGCACAGGAGAACAAGCAAGCTAAAGACCCCTCATGTCAATCCTCAATTACAAATATTCTCTTTTATTAAGACTTACTTATTCCATTTGCAACAATAGGATTAAATATTAAACTTCTATCTTAATATCAGATGGAAGCAATATGTACATTTAATTTTAGTATGTGACTGCTTTTCCAAGCACCTGCAACATTAGAATTGTAACAAATGTGCATCATTAGAATATTACCAAGAAACATTCCAGTAAATGCAGTACAAAAAGTCTCTACAGAATACGCAAGACAAACTAGCATGTTGGCCTTATCTTAAAAATTAAAAGTGCTTAACTGACTTTTAAGAATCATTGATTTTCAAAGCATTTACTTTTTAATATTTAATTATTATTTTGCCTACTGGTATACCCCAGCTTTGTTATTTTTTTATAAACAACTCAAAGTGGTGACCATATCTAATATGCCTTCTTCCTCCTATTTTCCTCACAACAACTCTATGAGGCGAGTTGGGCTTCAAGAAAGTGACTAGCCCAAACTCACCTAGCTGACTTTTTTTTATTAAGGTGGGACTAGAACTCACAGTCTCCTGGCTTTCTACCTTGGTACCTTAACCACTAGACCAGGGGTGTCAAACTCGATTTCATTGAGGGCCGCATCCGGGTTGTGTTTGACCTAGGGTGTGTGGCCAGGTGGGTGTGGCCAGAGTGGGCATGCCCAGCTCAATGTCACTCATGTCACCTGTGGTGTCCCGGGAGGGCCCCCCCGGCTCCATTTTCAGCTGGAACAGCCTCCTGCAGCGCTCTGCAGCAAAAATGGGTGCCCCCCCCCCAGCTCCATTTTTACTGGCAGAGGCACTGCGGGCCAGTCCTTCACTGTTTCCAGGGCGGCCCCGTGGGCCACATCTAGTCACCCATATCTGGCCCGCGGGCCTTGAATTTGACACTCCTGCACTAGACCAAAATGGCTCTCTATATGCTTAGATTTCTCACCAAAATTATAACAATATTGTATTTTGTTCACAGAATAGTACCTATAGTCTGGGTAAAAACTTTAGATAGCTCATAAATTGCTGACATTAAGTCAAGAAAAAATAAGCTGCCATAGCCTGAAAGCCACAAGAACAATTTCAGAGAAACAAGCCAGAATTCTGAGTGGAAAAAAAATAGCAAAAGTTTGTCAGTTGCAGGAAGATTTCAGTAAGAGGAAGAAAGACTAATTAATTCTGGCAATCTAATATGGTGTTCATCCTGAAGAGTACCACAAACATTAGCTTATGCTACCTAATTAGTTGACAATGTTAAATTAATCAGTAATGTTGTCAATTAATAGTGGTGTAGGCAAGAGCAGCCTCACTTAACATTAATCTAGCAAAGATTATAATTCAATTCAATGATGGCAAAGAATCAGATTTCTAATCCAGTAAATATTGGTGAAATCCTGCACAAATATACATGCTGTTAAGGGACAGCATCTGTCTTTTACTACAAAAGCTAAATTGATGCTTTGTCTTTCAGCCAGATTCATTTGATTTATCAACATTTGCCTTAATAGACCCTAAAATATAATGGGGCATTGTATCTGATATGATAGGAAAACTATGAATAAATCACTTTGTTTTCTGATGATGAATTAATATTTAACCTAAAACTCTTCTAAATGTCCTGAAATGAAAAAAAGCAACCAAAACATTAGATTTTCCTCCCTTAGTCTACAACAGAATACTGAGCAGAAGACTGTTCTGTGATCAATATTTTGTCAATCTCAATGGAAGCATTATCAGATATACTGTACATGAACTGGTATTATCAGTGGAACATCTTGTTAACATCAATAGAACAGTTTGCCTACCAGAATTGTTGGTGTTCCATTGCTGGAAGTGTTCAAGAAAAGATTGGATAATCATTTCTCTGGCATGGTATAAGGACTCCTACCTTCGACAAGAGGTTAGACTGGAAGCCCTTCAAGGTCCCCTCCAGCTGATTCTATGGAGTTTACTCCATCAGTATTTTTCCACTACTATCAGTATGTAACAACATATTGTCATATTTTTTATTTTATTTATTTGTATCCTGCTTTTATTATTTTTACAAATAACTCAAGGTGGCGAACATATCCAATACATCTTCCTCCTCCTATTCTCCCCACTGAGTTTATCTGAGAGTGACTGGCCCAAGGTCATCCAACTAGCTTTCATATCTAAAATACTAGAGCGTGGTCTCTTGTTTTCTACCCTGGCACCTTAACTATTAGACCAAGTTGGTTCCCTTTTGCCACATACATAACTGTTGATGCATTTAATCTTAATGATTTTTAATGACATCTTGCAAGGTGACCAGGGAAGTTTGAGCCTGTGGAACAGGAGGAAGTGAACAAAGTCCTCTCAGCTGCCAATTCAGTATATAGGTAGTCCTTGATTTATTATCACAATTCAGCCCAACATTTCTGTTGTTAAGTGCAACATTTGTTAAATGAGTTATGCCCCATTTTATGACTTTTCTTGCCACAGATGTTAAGTGAATCACAGCAGTAGATAATTTAGTAGCATGGTTATTAAGTGAATCTGGCTTTCCCATGGGCTTTGCTTGTCCGAAAGTCACAAAAGGGAATCACATGACCCTGGGACACAGCAACGGTCATAAGTATCAACCAGTTGCCAAGTGTCTGAGTTTTTATCACATGATCACCGGAATGCTACAAAAGAGCAGGCAAGAGGTGGAGTATTCATTCTGCCTCTTCTTGACCGCTCGGTGCATTTGATACCATCAATGATGATATCCTCCTGGGCTAGTTCCAGGAATTGGAAGTGAGTGTTACTGGGTTGTACTAGTTCTCCTCCTTCCTCTGGATTGGCTTCAGTTGGTGTTGATAGATGGGGAGAGTCAGATTGTGCCCCCTATTTTGTGTAGTACCTCGAGTTCTCTTTCTTCAGTGAGGTGCTTCATCAGTTTGGGGTGAGATTATCATCAATATGCAGATGATACCCAGCTTTACACAGTATCTCTAATCCCTTTAAGTGACTCTGTGGATGTCTTATCCCAAGGTCTGGAGGCTGTTCGGGTCTGAATGGGGAGAAACAGGCTCAACTGGAGTAGCTGTGGGTATATGGACCTTCCAAAAACAAGGTTCTTTCATCTCTAGTTTTGAATGGGAACAGACCTGGTGCACAATCTGGAGATTTTCCGAGGCCAGGGGTATCAAACTCTATTTCTTTGAGGGCCTCATCAGAGTTGTGTTTGATCTTGGGGGGGGGGGTGGCAAAAGTTGGGCATGACTAGCTCAACGTCACTCAAGTTGGAGGTGCTTGTAGTGGCACAAACGCTCTGCCAGCGAAAATGGGCTCCAAGTTCCGTTTTCAACTGCAACGGCCTCCTGCAACCCTCTGCCAGCAAAAATGGGCTTCTGAGCTCTATTTTCGGCCTCCTGAAACCCCCTGCCAGCAAAAAAGGAGCTCGGGAAGACTGTGTGCGGCCCTCCTGAGCTCGGTTTTCACTGGCAGAAGTACCGTGGGCCAGTCATTCACTGTTTCCAGGGTGGCCCCATGGGCCAGATCTAAGCATCCCATGGATCAATTTCAAGGGCCCCTGACCTTGAATTTGACACCCCTGTCCTAGACTCAAAGCTCCTGTTTGAAGAGCAGGTGGCAGCTTGGGCTAGGAGAGCCTTTGCACACCTTTGGGATAGTGCACCAGTTGCGCCCATTCCTGGAACAGGAGGCCCTGCTTACCATGCTCTTGTAATCTCCCGCTTAGATTACTGCAATGCACTCTACAAGGGGCTGCCTTTGGAAGAGCATTTGGAAACTTCAACTGGTGCAAATGCAGCTGCATGTCTAATAAATGGTGCCTGGTTCAGAGAACATGTAATACCATTATTCATTAGCTGGCAGTGTCTTTCTGGGTACAATTCAAAATGCTGGTTGTCACCCTGTGTGACTTGGGATCAGGTTACCCAAGGGATCATCTTTTCCCAAGACTTCTACCCATCCAACTTGATCCAACAGCTTAGCCATGTTGCACATCCCATAAACCAAATTTGAGTTGAGTGGTCAAAACTGGAAGACAGGCTCTCTTTATTTTTGTTAAAGCCTCTGCCTTTAACAGATGTAATGGGCATGGATCCCAGAATGTGTTGAGGTTGAAGCCTTTACTGACATTACTATTAGTTGATTGGCTGCTGTTTGGCCTTATTTTGTGAACGTTTTTTTGTTCTTTTAATGTTTTTAAGCGTTTGGTTTTATAATTGTAAGCCACTTAGTTACTTAGGGTTACTTAATTACTTAGTTGAGTTCGGTAGCTATAGAAGTTGAATGAATGAATGAATGAATGAATGAATGAATGAATGAATGAATATATATCCTTATTTAAATCCAGAAACGCTTTTATTTAGGACTCTTCCTGAAAATAGCTGTGATTAATTTACTTAAAATAAAGGCAGGAATTAATGCAAAATCAATATACCCTCCTAGGTTAACAGAACCTGTTACTAAAATTACTGAAATGAAAAGATGTCACAAATAAACAGACTCACATTATGGAAAACAGAAAACTTGCCCTGCCTGAGGCGCAACCATCCTACTGATTTAGTTGTCATGAGACATATAATGTAATTAAAAATTAGTGTTTTGGGATCCAAAAAACACTGGGAACAATAATAGTTAATTTCAAGCTGCCCTCTCCAAAATACAGAATATGCTGACTGAGCTGTCACATTGTAATCTAATCTGAATTATTGTTGAATTGATGAGAGGTTTATTTTAGGAAAATAGCCAATCTTAGAATTAATAATGGATATAATGGTGGGCAACTTCTGCTTTTTAGAATCAACCATCAAGTAGCAAAACAAATAGTTAAGAAATAGCCTGCAGCCTAGCACTTGGTAAAGTAGCGACGAAGGTTCAGGAGAGGTAGTTAAGATGCCATATATCTATATCTACAAAGATCAGACTAGAAAGAGAACTGATGGGTTTGAACTTTAATGTTAGAGAAGATTCTTGAAATTATCATGGACAGCCAAGAAAGCAAACAAATGGATCATCAAGCAAAGCAAATAAGAATTCAATGCAAAAATAAGCAAGGTTAAGGTGTCCTACTTCAGGCACATTATGTGGAAATTTAGTTTTTTTGGGAGAATGGTCAAATGCTAGGAAAAGTAAAAGAGAATGACCAGCAGCAAAGTGCATGGAGTCAGTTACAGTGTAATGGGTGAACTTTTAAAGGACCACGTAAGTAATGGACAGACTGTCATGGAGAAAGTCTATGTCATTGCTAACAGTAAACACCACTTGATGACATATAACCAACATAGATCTTCAATACTTGAAAGCCACAAATGTAGTTGATTAAAGCAGATAAAAACCTGCAGCAGCTTAAATGATAGTAGAAATGTTATTATTCAGAAATGAGCATACATGGTTTTATATCAATTTTGGATGCCAGGATGGAGATTATTATTTCTAGAGTCTACTAGACCCTAACCTAGGTGTTTTCTGAGGAAGGAAATTGATAAGAAAATGTATGTCATGGTACAAATAACACAATATTGTGGCTTGCTATGGATATCTATAGGCTGTAGTTCAGAATATAAATCCATGTATGTATCAAAGAGGTTGAAAGAATGTAACTCGATTTCAGGGATAAAAACACTTTTTTCCAGAGGATGTTATAATTGCTAATTTGCACACTATTAATAAGTACCCTGTTTCCCCAAAAATAAGACACGGCCTTATTTTCTTTTGATCCCAGAAATAAGCGCTTGACCTTATTTTTGAGGAGGTCTTATTACTTTTGAGCTGCAGGAGGCAGCAAGCGTGTTCATTGCCATTTTTGGGGGAGGGCTTATTTTCAAGAGAGGGCTTATTTGACTGTAAGCGCTCAAAAGCCCAATTGGGCTTATTATCTGGGGAAGCCTTATTTTCAGGGAAATAGGATAATGAAATACAAACATTAATATATTTGTTTGTTATTTTGGGGAGTAGGTATACATTTTCCTTGTAGAAACATTTCAATTCAGCTGTGATTTGGCTCAAATTTGTCAAAATATTAGGCTTATATGTTTCCATATGAAAGACATTATCCATCCATAGTATTTAGAGAAAGCTTGTTCCTTCAGGAAAGTCATAGAATTGTGCAGCTATTTAATGATATTCTTTATATATTTATATTGCATAACTTGTAGAATGAAAGATAACTTTAAAATAAATGTTTCGAAAGGCACAACCTGCACCTACAAGGAACCATAAATAAAATTGGCAACATTAAAATATTCATTGCTTTTACCTATTTCTAGAAATAATGTTTTTTTTAAAACTAAAGATTTAATTTTCTTTGGAGTATTGATTCAGTGGTCAATATTCATTATATTTTTAAAGTGGGCTATGGTTTTCAAAAATTCTTTTGCTCTAATTACACTATAGAAATGCTGTACTTTGCTTAGAATTGAACAGAAGGCAGATACACTAGCTGTCATACAGATCTCGCAACTGTACAACAAAAAAGACAGAAATGATAGTTTGATTTATTAAGTTTACAAATAATATCATAAAAAGGATAAACCAATGGATAGACTGAAAGACAAGAGACATGGCAGGCTAACTATGGCTGATTCTAATCAAATAACTACAAAATGAGAGAGAGAAAATTATATCTATCATTTTTTTCCCAATAACAGTTTTCACTAAGGCCAAAATCAGTTTGAATATCTTATCACTGCAATATTGACAACATGAATTAATCACATATTTCAGGGGTGAGAAGCATTTGACCAGGTGCTTAAATTTACATAATTTACATATAATGTTAGCATCCCATACAAATGATAAATGTAAAAGTATCAATATAACTCTCAAAATTAGAGATGATTAGGAATCAACGCACATCGGACCATCATAAAAGGAAAAAAAAACCATATGAGGACATGGGCAAGTGTTTTTACCTCCCTGAATATTCAAGGGCAAAGTCTCTGTAAATAAGGAGTCCCATGAAATCTTCCCACCAGCAGAACTGAAGGGAGGGCATCAAAATGGTTCTGCAAAAAGCAATTATCAGAAATTAATTGCTATGTAATTATACCTATATTGTTTTGTGACTGATCTATCTTCTGCTGTTTATGAAAACCAAAACAATGTGTTTCACAGTGAAAAATTCTAAGCCACTGTATGATCCATATTTATCTAACAGCAATGGGGTTGCATTGGTATTTTGTTCCCAAGTTAGAAAACTAAGATTCTTTCTTGGATATAGAAGCTGAATGTTAACTAGTATGATGTAATTATTATTTTTTTACAATGAACCACTCGAGAGTGCCATATAACTAAACACAGCTTGAGTGAAAAAATTATGGGGGGGAGGGGGAGAACTTTAAAAAAAAACCTTTTGTGTATGTTAATATTCACTAGTAAGCAATCAGAGTGCAGCACAGGTTTGTTCCCTTGTGCTTTCTGATAGCCTGCTGTAATGTATCAGATGTTGCCAGTTCTGTAGTGTCTAAATTTAGACTGAAGTCCTACTAATGTCATTTTTGTGAAGCTGCAATCATCCATGCAGACAAGAGGCCTAACAGTTTCAATTCTGGCTGTATACATGTTTTCAACAGGAAATGAATTGTGAGGATTCTAGAAAAAATAGTTTAGTTCTGTGAATTTATGCACTTGAATGAGAAAGCCACAATATATACAGTTCAGATAATCTTTACTATTAAAATAGTCTCCTGAGATTGCAAAACAGGATGCAAATTTTGAAGCAAAATCTCTGTCACAAGCCATCTGATTAATGCACTTGCTTAACTATATGTCTAAGTCATAAGGAAACCATTAACTGAAGCCTATAGTTTGATTAATCCTACCTGTCTATATGATACTTTGTCACTATTACACTTACATTTGGCATAAACAGTCCTTCTACTATAAATTATGGTTTATGAAGCCATGGTCATCTGTCTCCCTCATTCATTGACTATAGATACTGATTAGCATTAAATCAAAATTCCATACTATTCAAATTAGTGTAAAATTTTGAAGTTGCTTCAGAATTCAGCTAACCACCCGCCCCCCCGCCCCCCGCAAAAAAAAATTATAGATGGCTGGAGAATGAGCTTTGTGTAGAGCCCTTCTTTACTCTCTCAGCCACCACATATTAAGTAAAAAATCTGTACTTCTCTCATGTATTTGAGTACAACTCTTCATGCATTTAAGAGGTACTAGACTGCACAGTGAAAGATGTATGTGTCTGTATATGTCTGTATATATTCACAAAAATGTAGATATAGTTTCTACTAAGACTTTTAGTTGACTATATGGGCATCAGGAAGATAAATGTGGGACCAGTATCCATACCTCAATCTCTACCATGTTTGAAGTACTTCACGCCATCCACTGAATGGTTGGAGAAAGTCATTTCTCAAATAAGAAAAAGAAGCTAAGGGGAGAAAAGAGTATGCAATCATGATACTCAACTTCCAAAATCACAGTTTATGATATCCTGATATAATGCTGTGAAGATACTTCTACATATGCTCAAATATTGCCATATTGGCATGTATCATGAAAGGTCAAAAAATGAATAGAGAAAAACACAAGCTAAATAACTACTGTTATTCTTGCAAACATGAAATCAACCATGGATTTCAAAAGAATCATCCATATACAACTGGAGCATAACAAGAGCAAAATTATTCAATAGAATAATTGGCATACAAAATAAGATTCTCATTTGCTTCAGTGCAACAGAACTATAAAACTTATTTTGGTATCAAATTAATTTATTCTTCCTTCATTCTTTTTTTTTGTAAATGTCAAAGGAAGGACAGTCAAATGCCCATATGAATACACTAAACACTGAAATTATAGTCTGATCACCAATAATGTATGAATTCTTCTGTTTGACTTTCCAATTAATAAAACTACTGAATAAAATAACTGAAAACGAGGTAGATAGATATCACTCTGCATTTTTTCTCACTGAACTTCAAAAAGTATATTGTAAAGGTAGAAAAATGCAGGAAAAAACAAGAAAAAATTAGAGGTGGCAGGTGCAACAGCTGCACCTGAAAGGGAGAGCAACCTGCCAGATACTGCAGAACTTAAATTTCCCAGTCTCAGCTTTATAGTCAACAATGTGTTGTATTCAATAAGAACTGGAAAGCAATGGTGGTACTGATGGCCATCATTTTATATAAAACGAAGCTTCCAATTTTTATACCTCTTTATTTTATATCCCTTATTAGTTTACTTGTCCATCTAAAAAGTTTATTTTTTTTCAAAGAAACATTTTATCCTTAGAATAACTGAAGAATTGTATGTTATCACTTTCTAAAAAGGCAATTATTATTTGCCTTTTAGGTGTATATATAATTATAATGTTTCCAGGCCCAAAAAACCACACCTTGCTATACTTTCTTACTCAGGATCTCGGAAAGTATTCTGATAATACTTTTACAGCTTCAATAACTGAGTGTAATATAGCTAAAATAATTGGGTAATTCCAGAACCAATTCCTCTCATATGTGAACCAATTAAGACAGTGGCAAACCACTTCCTATGAAAGCTGCATGAAGCTAGTGATGCATTACTAAGAATCAAGCTTCATTTAAGAATAGTTAGATTTATAAGATTTATAAGAGCTTCTAAAGTTGTCCTTTGTTTCCTGCCTGTAAACAGATGGAATGGTGATTCTGTATTCAGTATAAACATAAAATCAGTTTATATACCTTAATCATTTCCCAAGAGTTTCCTTATTAAAAATGACTGTTCATTAATTTATATGTTGCCCATCTCACTGTTGAGCAACAAGAAATATTAAAAGCACAACTACAGAATCAATTTGCAGTGTCACATAGGCATACAGAGGGGAATGTTTCTTTAAAATTTATGTCTAAAAGTGTCACAAATATGAATGAGAAATTTCAATAGTATAAAACACTATGCAATTAAAATTGCAAGAAACACTGGAATGATATTACATCACTTCTGGGATGTTTTCAAATCCTTATCAATGAAGCATGGATAGTGAATCAGAAAGGTAAAATTAGCACCTGTGATCAAGACAAAACAAGTTGATGTATCACTTTACCAGGATTCCAGCCAATCTATTAAAACGATTACGACTTTCTAATATACAGAATTATCTTGAAAATCAAACACGCAGGTATAAGAGGTAGATTAACAAAGTTCTTAATTGCAATGCATTTATCAAGATAAATGCCAAATATGAGATTTAACTAATTGATTTCCTGTCCACTCTTAAGAAGTTCAACCAACCTACCAACAAATTCAAACCTCAGAGTGGAAAATCACATTAAAGAACATTGCTAGCATATTCACAAGCACAAAATTGTGTCAGCTTGCAATATCCTATATTATTATACTCCCTTCAAAGCCACAGTCACCTCTATCTTCCACAATCCTCAACTCCCCTCAAACTAATACAATTATATTCATTGAGCATTATTTGTAATTTATTGATAATTATCTGAATATGTTCACTGTAGATATTAATGTACAATAGCTATAAAGACTAGACTAAACATATTGAAAGTTATGCAACATGTGCTTAAGTCTTATTGCACCTATATTACTATTCATCTGTTATCAGAATCTTACAATGACTCTTTGATAACACATTGCAGTGGATAAAAACATACATTGCACTGGAACAAAAAAATAGAGAAAGATTGAACAATAAACAATGGCATTAACTAACATTAACTAGATTAAACAATATACATTAAGAACAACACCATTTTATATCTTTCCCCTTGCAGTTGCAGTTACTTATACCTACACTTCTCCCTCGGAGTTCTTTTAGAACCTGTTGCATACATAGGTGATTCATGATACCAATTTAAATGTTTTTCTTTAATCATATCAAACTGGACAGATGATAGATAGATAGATAGATAGATAGATAGATAGATAGATAGATAGATAGATAGATAGATAGATAGATAGATAGATAGATTCATTTTAACAGCCTTGTTGTCACAACTATTGTTGTTTCTTTTAAGTATTTTAAAAATTGCAAAGTCTCTTGCCTGTGTGATTCCAAGATGTGCTTAACCAAGCTCAGACATGGCTGTCTAAAGTGATTGTTAAATAAATTACCAAAGTACTTCAAATCTAGACATGACTTATGTGGAAACATCATAGAAGCAATTGTAATCATGTATATTTCTTCATTTTTATTGTAAAGGTGCCAAACTTGCCTCCAATTAATTTTTATGTTGATTCTATAGTATAGGTGTTCTCAAAATGTATGTTCTATCCATCCATTACTGTCAGTAGATAATAAACCCATCTCCATCTTGCTATATGTTAACAATACTGCCATTCTTTTCTTTTCCTAGTTCAGATTGGTGGAAGGCTTAGGCATTAGCAACATTCAGCCATAATGTAATATTAGAAATTTATTTATTTAAAACAAAAGAAGTGCCAACTACTACTATGATTGTAAAATCAGTGCCATCCAAACTGAATACTTTCAGGTTTTTAAATATTTAGCAATCCACATTCAGTCTTCCATCATTTGGAAACAACAAAATCATGAAATTACAGAATCTGTCCCGAAAGCCTCTCTTGCTGTAATTAGATTTGCTATCTCTCATAAACAAAATATATAAATATATACATTACAGAAGTAAATGGTTATTTTATACAACGGGGTTGTGCATACTCACAAATTTGGGAACAGAATATTCTAGTACCATTCTGTTTCCCCTGTAAACTGTCGACACCATTTTTCCTTTATTCTAGTTCAGCAAATTCTTTGAACTGCAAGTATTTTGTGCTTTCCCTGACTTGGAAGCTTCCAAGTTAGGGAATTGTCCAAGCCAAGGCAAAACAGGCCAGTTTTAAGATCAGACCATCACCTAGAGTGTGAACAACTTTTGGTTCATATGATCTACTTCCAGAAATTGCTTGACCATCTTAAATGTCATGATGTGGAGAGATTTGGCATGGTCTGGGAGAATATAATGTTCCAAAGTTATTAAAACATTCCTCTCCCAAATCAATGAGTTTCTTCCTACCTGCAAGTATTTCCAGAACAATTAGGAAAATAAAGAGTCATCCTGAATTAAGACTAATGATGAGTAGCTAGCTAACCAACTGCAAACAGAAGAAAAATAATTTGAGCTTGAAAGTCAGCACAGAAGATCATTTTTAATTTACTCTAAAAGTTCTATGGTATTTATTTTCTGAACAGATAAAGAATCTTTTTAAGAAAGCAACATTTTAGTAAAGGTATCATATACTTCTGAATAAATAATAGAATTAAAAATTTCAACACTTTTGGTCATTGCTATGCTTTATAATACCCAATTGTAATTTTTTTTAAAAAAAACTTACCTGAACACAGTTGTTCAACTTTTGTGTAGTTTAAAGCTACAATATCATTCACCCATGCAATGATGTCATGTCTGCTCATAGTCTCTTGGGTTATAGAGGTAGAATACACGTTGACCGCCATTCCCCAACTGCAAAATCAGATATGCATAGATAAGTTTGGTATCAGAACATTTGCCATTCTGAATCCAATATCTATATAACACATACATAACAGTGAAAAAAACTCCAGTATTTCCAAAATATATTCATTACCAGTATTCAGTTTTTCAATCTCAAGCCATATTTATTGATCTGTAACCCCTATAATCCTCTCTTAGTATATTAATATCCAAATATAGATGGCAAAGAAATAATTAAAGGAGCTGAAGTCCAATGCATTTCGGGGATTCACTGTTATCTGACTTTTCCTGTTAATAAAAAAGAAACAGCATACTTTTATGAAGATTGGTCATTCTTATCTTAAATTCTCTCCTAAAACATCAGTGATGGTACAATATTTACAAGACCATGTATTATTAATACATCCATGGAAATATGAGAACAAGTTCTCATATGGTCAAAAGTCCAATCTGAAACAGGGTAGCTTTGAGACCTTTGCATTGCGTGGATGTAAGAAAGTCCTAAAAATTTGAAATTGATTTAATTATGATACAGTATGCATTTGAAACACAGTAGTCACTAGAATTCATGTCTTCAAAGCTTTTCTGCAATAAATCTACTAATCTCAGATTTTGTGTCCTTAGAAGTATATTTTTAAAGTTTTTACTTTCTCAACAGTTGGAAGCTTAACTTGTATTAATATATAGCAACTCCCAATATAGTGTTTGTAAATGTGTTGGATTACATTTTAGGATAAATTCTGTTCAATAACTAACTTGTTTTAGTATGTTATCTGTTCATTTGGGAACTGTATATATCAGGATAGCTTAATTCTGAAAATCAAACAATCATTGTTTATATCAGTGAGTAGCATGGAAAAGTATGTATGTTATGCCAAAAGATCATTATTATATTATGATTTAGCTTTTCTTATGAACTGGATATGCATCCTTTAATTAGTCAGAACTATGTGATCCAGCTTAATAAATTGACAATTAAAGCTTGAACATTAATGAGTAGTTACAATTGGCCTCTCTCCCCTTCTCTCCCTCAGGCTTGTCCCACAGAAGTCTCTTCTATCTTATCCCCTTCTCTCCCTCAGGCTGGCCCCATTAAGTCTCTTCTATCTTATCCCCTTCTCTCCCTCAGGCTGGCCCCATTGATCCTCTCCTATGTTATCCCCTTCTCTCCCTCAGGATGGGGAGTAGAATGTCTAAACTCCCAGCCTGCAAACTGGATGAGTCAGGTGCTGGCCACGCCCACACGGCAGTTGGAACAGAGTTCTTTTCAGGTGGGAAGGAGGAGAAGAATGTCTAACTCCTTAGCAGAGTGTGTTAATAATATAAGAAATACTAATGATCTAATGATCATTTTAAAAAATCCTTTCTTAGTGAGCACCTAGAAACCAAGAAGAACATACATGCCAAATTTCAAATTTGTAGGCTTTACGGTTCTGGAAATTTCGTAATGATGCATGAGTGATATTTCATACATACATACATACATACATACATACATACATACATACATACATACATACATACATACATACATACATATATATAAAACAATACTCTGAATAGTACAGTACGAGGAAAAGGAATGAGTTCCTCTATTTTAACCTGTAAAAATTTTTCACTCCATTAACTTCTTATCTCTCAAGTTCAAAATGTACTTAATGTACTCTGGGTTTAACAGAAGACAATACTTGGCAGTAAATTCAGTTTAGTAAATTATATATCACAAGTATTTTAACCAACTTGGGGAATAATCAGACTTGCTCTTCTTGAAAGTATACTAAGAGCTAGTTATATTTTACCAGAGGAGTGTGTTTTCTATTATTAATGCCTATGACATGAATTAAGATCATATAAAATCACCTGTTGCTTATTCTGTGAAGAGAAATGAGTATTTATTTATTTATAGATACATATCCCCACTTTTAATTTAACTTAATGTTCATTTTAAAAATATCAACAAGAATATCAGCAAGACTAAAAACACAGTATTACAGCAATTAAAATCCCAATTTTATGTTTTTCATATTTTTGAAATATTATTTTAAAATATTTTATTTAAATCATCTTCCATGTTTAAAAAATATGTAAAATAATGTACCAAGCAAACTATTAATCAGGTGGAAAAAACTAATAATAGAAAGGGTTAGAATAAACAATCATATTTGCATAGTCACCCATCTCACAAAAAGTGACTCTGGAGTCGTGATGTCAGCCTCTGCTTTGCTGTTGCTTCGGCTGCCATGAAATGGGGAGGGAGGGCATGGTATTTGGGAGGGGTTACTCATTGTGCTGGAGGAAGATTCTGGAGTTCACCGGTTGATCGGACTACGCATGCGTGGGAGTTTCCCGCCAGGACTAACGGCACCGACATTCCATCTTCATGATGCCTTTTGAAGTTATCTCGCACCTGACACTTGGGAGAATTATGATTGGACTGTAACTGTGATGCCAAGGGGTGGGGAATGGGCTATTCTATATATCAATCGCTTTCGCGCCTAAATATTCAGATTTCGCTTCGCTATGCCTTTAATCATTTTTAATTAGTAAAAGTACACTTGATTTCCACACATGGAGTCTCGTGGTCTTTCTTTCCTAATTAATTAATGGAGAGGTGCTGACACGTACATCAAATAAGTATTAAAATAACAATAGAAAGAAATAGAAAGTCCACATTAAAAGATAAATACAATAAAAACAAATATGCAAATCCTAGGCAAAGAGGGGATAAAAATTGCTACCTCTAAGAATGTCTCTGGTTCCCTGGGAGCCCCAGGCCTGATAACTTAACCAGGACATGAGGGAATTATGGAATGTGAAAAAGGATGGAACTAATCTAATCTTGGGAGGACAGGAAAATATTTCATAAGGTGAATACCACAGCATATCTGGGAAACGTATGTCCCCAGCTGATTATAGCTGCAGTATGCCTTCTTTGCCAGATCTAATGGGGCAGGCTAATGTAATTGGGAAGTGGCAGTCCCACAGACAAGTCTAGTCCTGTGCCATGAAGGGCTTTAAAGATTAAAACCAAGACCTTAAACTGTTCCCAGAAACAAACTGGCAACCAATGCAGTTCATGGAGCAGAGATGTCACATGCTGTTCTAGGAAGCACATAATTGTTGCTGATTCTGTTCCAGCTGAAGCTTCCAGACACTTTTCAAGAGCCACTCCATGTAGATTGCATTTCAATAGTCCAATCTGGAGATGACTAGGACATAAACAACTTTAAGCAAAGCCTTTATATAAAGTAACTTTTAGAACAAAAATAACATACTCCCTATATTGCAGTAGGGAGCATATTTTTCTATTTTAAGAGAAGGAAGCTGCATAGCAGAAAGGAGCAGAATGATACCGTTTAAAAAAGCATAAATCCTTAGACTGGATTGGTAAAAAGTTGGAAACCCTTGAAATGTTCTCACATGCTTTTCCAGAGATTTCATCTTTGTCCCACTGAAATGGCTAAAGGTACTAAGGCAAAGAAGCATCACATATCACTGAATCTGGCCTTTGGTTCACTAGATCACTAAACTTATGAAGTGATACTTCCCCCATCTATTGTATTTACAAGATAAATATGTCAAGCTTTTAAAGAAAGAAGTGTCTTAAAATGAAAATACCCTCCTTCAGTTGAAATTATATGTCTGGCAATCTCTGCAACTGATATACAGTGCGTAATCAAACAATCAGTATCCGTATAGCTCAATCTTCCCCAATCTAATGCCTCTAAGAATAACATCTCTCATTATTCTCACCCAGGTAGTAATTGGAAAACAGATTGTCTGTGTCTGTGTGTGTGTGTGTGTGTGTGTGTGTGTGTAAATAATATTTATTTACAGACAAAAAGCTCATGTAACAAAGTACATATATTATTAAAAATTTTGCCGTAAGATAAGACAGTTTTAACAAATGAAATAAATTGTAATATGATTGTAATTATAATTTATTCCAAAGGCCAGGGGTAAAAATTATTCTTGTATTAAGTCATCTCTTAAATTTTGTTTAACAGAATGAAACAATGACATACTTCTGGAAAACAAATAATCAGTATCAATATCAATTGTTATTTGTTTAAACAACCTATCTACATCAGAATAATTTTGAATTTCATAGCAGTCCTCCCTTGCTTTCAAAAACATATTGAAACCAAATTTAATTGTACTATAAGGGACAATAGGATTAGTAATTCAGATTGATTTTCTGGGAGAAAAATGAGAAAAACTATTCTTAGATACTAGCGTTAATAACTAAATACCTTTTATCTTCATTTACACATCAAGTCACTCACTAAAAATAAAAGTTGGGAGAGGGGAGAGCCCATAATAAGAGAGTTAAAAGAAAAAACTGAAAATCAAATAATGAACTGTGCCATAAGAAGCATAACAGCAATGCAACAAGAATATTGAACTTTGAAGTTTATGAAATATTCATTCTTAATTTCAACATTGAATGTTGTTATTCAGGATAAGAAAGTTAGATTTAGTGAGTTTCCCTGGGTTTCAATCCAGTAAAGTCGTCTTCTAACCACATGATACCACTGGAGCACTAACAATTTAATTATGATGGGTAGGGAATGTTATTCTACTGTTCAAAACTATCAAATTTCCATGTTAAGTGTCCTTGAAAAGAATGGATTGACTGTTAGAAGAGCAACAGCTCTGGATTTGAAAAACCATGAGCTCTTAAGTTGGCATTTTATAACTGCTAAAGTACTAAACCAAGCAACCTTTTCAAAAGAAAAAAAAGCTTGAAGACAGGTGAGAAGAAATGGATTAAATTCCACAACCCCCACCACTCATTCCAGAAAGAAAACCAAGAACTTAGCACTGGAACCTACCGTCTCTATTATCATTTTTATTTCTACAGGGAAAAAAATGTCCAGATGACTATACCAATTTTAAAAGCAGACTTTTCTGCTTTCATAGTGTCAGGATGTAATGTATCATTCCCAAAGTAAATTTATTCAGATGCATTTGGCCTGCTTAATATGCAAATAGTCAGGCAATCCCAGAAGGAAAAGTCCTAAGAAAATACGATTTATAGAATGTGGCTTTTAAATTCAATGAGACTGAAAAACAATGGCTTCCAGGACAGAACAATGTATCTTGTACCACTTTGCCTGATGTAACTACGTTTTATAAAATTTCTAATGGGAATGTGTGGATAAACTATTTCTCTCCAATGAGTTCTCATTCTTGGATCTTCCTAGAAATACTTTGCAGTCAGTGAGTGCATGATTTTTTTTTACTTCCAATCCTCTTTGCACAAAATCACAAAACAACCCACAAAGCCACCTTTACATTAAATTATTTAATTATGTACAGATGTTTCTTGTTGGAAATTTGATGTTTAGAGGAAAAGAGGAGCAATTACAAGTTCCAAGAATCATACTTGACCAAGACATAGGTTTTTGCTTCTTGATTATTTGAAGTGATGATATATGGTTTGTATTATAAAAGCATGAAAATCCACATTTATTAATATTTATAACTTGGAGGGTAGGGAATGCAGCAAGTACTGGAAGGTTCTGGGAGATTTGCCTATGGTCCAATGTCTATTAAGCAGAAATAGGCATTAATGTTTTTTCATGTTTCTTAGTTGATTTTACTTTGGCAATAAGCAATCTTTTCCTTGGTAAAAGAGGTAGTTTTTTTTAAAAAAAGAAAGTATTATAAGCATCCACTTTATCATTGGCTGAAAAGCCCCAAACTATAAATCTTCCTTATGGAAGATTTACAGTATTTCATACTGTGTACAACTGGGACTTGGGACATTTAGGAATTTTTGATTACTACTCCTGTTACAACAAAAGAAACAGAAAATAATCAGTCACAGTGCTTGGCTTTTGATTGTTTTGGCTATTCGTGTCCAGGCAAGACAATGAGAGCATTCTTAGATTCTGTAAAATTTCAAAAGATAAAACTGAACAGTTTCTTGCTGCAGAAATATAGGATAGATAGCTATATAATAGATTTCTATAGCAGACTACAATTGGATTGCTCTACATTTCAGTACTTAAGAAACCTGCAACTATGACAATAGATATCTGTAGTAGAAAAAACTGCATTTCACAAAATAAATCTTCCACAAGTATTACCACTCAGGTTCATTTAATTGGTCCACTGCAAAATTGCAAGAATTGCAGGACAGATTTAATTTATCCATTTGATAACTTAGGTGCCTCTCCTGCTGCCCCAGATCATACAGTTGAGTTTGTGCCAAACTGAGGCTACATATTCCCATTAGAATCCAAAAACGAAGCAGTAAAAATAAAACAAAATAAAAATACTGCTATATATTTATTCTATTGGAAGAAGTGAAAATGTACAAATCAAAGGAAGGGTGTGGGCGAAGCAACCTGTCTGCTCTCAACTTTCAATTGGGGAGAGGGGAGAAGCTCAGCTGGGAGAGCAGAACCAGAACAGGGAGAATCACTCAGCTCTAAGAAAGGAAAGATCAGTTTTGTTTATGAATATCTTTCCTGACAGGAAATGGGTTTTATTGGTTCCTTCCAAGACTCCCGCACTTGATGAGAATGCATCAACAACCTTTCCTAATGTGGTATCCTCCACAAATTTTATATAGCAACTGCTATTGCCACTTCTGACTACAAGCATAGTTTAAATTATCTGAAAGGTATTATATTAGAAAAGCAAGATTAGTATTTCAACTTATTAGTATGAACTATCAACTCGGCGGCGGCAGAGGCTCTTAATCGGATTGCGCCTTTACGGCCTTTACGGCCTATCCGAGGCAGCAGATCCAGGAGGGCTCCTTGGTTCACTGAGGAACTCCGGGAGATGAAGCGCCAAAAGAGTCCAGTAAGTCTGAGTCAGACCGAGCACTGTTAAAAGCTTGCATCAGAGCCTACCTTCTGGCAATTCAGACTTCAAAAAATACATACATTGCCGCTCTGATTGCATCCGTTGAGTCACACCCAGCCGCCTTGTTCAGGATAACCCAAAAGGGAGGGATGCAGGCAAT
This sequence comes from Thamnophis sirtalis, assembly GCF_051295495.1. Taxonomy (NCBI): domain Eukaryota; kingdom Metazoa; phylum Chordata; class Lepidosauria; order Squamata; family Natricidae; genus Thamnophis; species Thamnophis sirtalis. The sequence continues at coordinate 143,423,488 of NW_028261382.1, forward strand.
CCTTTACAAGGCAGAGCTGAGGAGTTTGTCCAATTCCTCGCGGATAAAGTTGCTCGGCTTCGGACAAACCTGGACTCCAATTGTGCAGAGCCAGCCGAGGTACCGGGGAAGGTCTTGAACGACATCTTTGGATTGACTTTCGGTCTGTTACTCCTGAGGAAGTGGACAAGGCCATCGGAGCAGTGAGTGCCTCCACGTGTGTACTGGACCTGTTCCCCTCCTGGCTGGTCGCGAACAGCAGGGAGGTGACACGGAGCTGGATCCAGGCGATAGTTACTGCCTCCCTTTGGGCGGGGTTCTTTCCGCCCCCCTAAAGGCAGCGGTGGTGAGACCCCTCTTGAAAAGGCCATCTTTGGATTCAGCCATTTTAAATAACTATCGTCCAGTCTCCAACTTTGTTGGGAAGGTTGTTGAGAAAGTGGTGGCCTCTCAGCTCTGGCGGTCCTTGGATGAAACCGATTATCTAGACTCCTTTCAGTCTGCATTCAGGCCTGGCTACAGCACGGAAACTGCTTTGGTCACACTGACCGATGATCTCTGGAGAGCCAGAGACGGGGGCCATGCCTCCGTCCTAGTGCTCCTTGATCTCTCAACGGCCTTCAATACCATCGACCATGGTATCCGGCGACGGTTACGAGAGGTGGGGGTGGGAGGCACCATTCTTCGGTGGTTCTCCTCCTACCTCTCGGACAGGTCGTAGTCGGTGTTGGTTGGAGGGCAGAGGTCGAGCCCTAGGACCCTTAAATACGGGGTGCCACAGGGTTTGGTCCTGTCCCCCCTCCTATTTAACATCTACATGAAGCCGCTGGGTGAGATCATTCGTCGGCACGGGATAAAATATCACCAGTATGCGGACGATACTCAATTGTATCTGTCTGCCCTGTGCCAACTCAGTGAAGCGGTTGACATGATGTGTCAGTGCCTGGAGGCTGTCAGGGTCTGGATGGGAGTAAACAAACTTGCTCTCAATCCTGACAAGACCGAGTGGCTTGTGTTTTCCCCTCCCAATAATTGGCCATGTTCTCCAACTCTCAGGCTGGGGGGTGAAATTATACGCCCCTCAGACAGGGTTCGCAATTTGGGAGTCCTCCTGGATCCACAGCTGACTTTAGATCAGCATTTGTCGGCTGTGACCAGGGGGGCATTTGCCCAGGTTTGCCTGGTGCACCAATTGCGGCCCTACCTGAACCGGGAGGCTCTCACAACAGTCACTCACGCCCTTGTGACCTCAAGACTGGACTACTGCAACGCGCTCCACATGGGGCAGCCCTTGAAGAGTGTTCGGAGACTTCCGCTGGTCCAGAATGCAGCCGCAAGAGCGATTGTGGGTGCGCCTCGGTACACCCACGTTACACCTATCCTCCGCGAGCTGCACTGGTTGCCTATTGGTCTCCGGATACGCTTCAAGGTGCTAGTCGTCACTTATAAAGCCCTACATGGTATTGGACCTGGGTACTTGAGAGACCGCCTCCTGCCGATTACCTCCCAAAGACCCATTAGATCCCACAGATTAGGCCTCCTCCGAATTCCATCCACCGGCCAATGCCGGCTGTCAACCACCCGGAGGAGGGCCTTCTCTGTGGCTGCTCCGGCCCTCTGGAACGATCTCCCCGTGGAGATTCGAACCCTCACCACCCTTCAGGCTTTCCATAAAGCCGTTAAGACCTGGCTGTTCCAGCAGGCCTGGGGCTGTTGAGTTCCATCCCCACTCAAATTGGTGTGCTTGTTGAGACCTTTTAAATTGTTTTGTATTGTTGTTTGTTTCTGTTGCCTTCCCTTTTGTATTGTCCCCCCCCCCCTTCGTTTTGTTAGCCGCCCTGAGTCCCTCGGGAATAGGGCGGTATACAAGTTGAATAAAACCTAAACCTAAACCTTAGTATGAATCATATAATTTGGGGAAATAATTGTCATAAAGAAATATATCCACAAGCACATGTTGATTACTGGACTTAAATTCAGTTACAGAAGTTACGATTTTTGCCTGGACTCTTCAAGTGACTACTTACTATTTTTTGCCCCTGTATGATTCATTCAGCTTAGTAATCATCACTGCTCAATCTGTTCCCTTCGAGTGTGTTAAGATTCTAAGTCCCAGAACTGCCATTTTATCCATAATTAATAAATGTCATGCAATATTACATGTGGATCTCTTCTCTTCCCTGTCTTGCCTTCCTTGGGTTACAGTTCTCACACACAACTTCCACTTCTATAGAGTTCATTCATGGAGAATAATTGCACCATAAATTATCTCATTAAAAAAACTGGGAATGTTTCTAATACACCAATATATTTTATCTAAGCAATGGGGTTTTCTGAAATGAAGAACATACACTATCTGTTTATAGAACCTCAAGCTATGGACAAATTGGTATTTTAAAGTTAGCTTTGAAGATGACAAAACAATATTGCCTTTTAAGTTTTGTTACAAAGTTTAAGTTTTGTTACAACTTCTGAGCACTGAAAGGAATCAATAACTTCTTTTTCCATTCAAAAACTATACTATATCCTATTCTTTTTTAGGGACTCTAAGTCTGTGTTATGTTACATTTTATTTTTCTCCAACTTCATTGCTTAAAGACTCCAATTAAAACTAATACCTGCCAAGATAATTTTTTGTGATTTAATAAACTGGATTCCAAAGTACGTCATAATACCGTATTTTTGGAGTATAAGACGCACCTTTTTTCTTCAAAAAAGAGGCTGAAAATCTGTGTGAGCCTTATACACTGAATACAGCGTTTTTTGCCTCCCAAAGCCCCGCCCCTTCACCAAAATGGCCATGCATAGCCTTATGGAGGCTTTCACAGCGCTCCTGGGGCCTGGGGAGGGCAGAAATGAGCGACAAACGGCCCATTTTTTGCTCCCCCCATCAGCACTCTATAAGCCTCCATAAGGCTATGCATGCAAAATTTTTTGACAAAAACATTTTTTGCTCGTTCCCCCCCCCCCCCCGAGCACTCTGCAAGCCCCCCCAAGGCTATCCATGCCTTTTTTTTTTTGAAAAAAAAGGGGGTGGGTGTTTTTGGGAGGTTTTCAGAGAGCAAAAACTTTTTTTTCCTTTTGGAAAGCTCTTTAACTGATTGATGAGAATTACATTGATCAAGTGCTGTGCCAGCAGAAACACCTACCTATCTACTGTATTTCTCTATTTCTCTCTCTCTATCCCTCTACTTATCTACCTACCTACCTACACACACATTCTCTCACCCTACCTACCTACTGTATGTCTCCATCTCTCTATCTCTGTTTCTCTCTCTATCCCTTTATCTACCTATCTACCTACCTAACTACTCTTTTTCCCTACCTATCTACTGCATCTATCTCTCTCTCTCTCTCTCTCTCTCTCTCTCTCTCTCTCCCCCCGTTTATCTACCTACCTACCTACTCTCTTTCTCTCCCTACCTCCCCACTGTATTTCTCTCTCTTTCTCTCCCTCTCTATCCCTCTATCTACCTACCTACTTTTTTTTTAATTTGCCTCTTCAAAACCTTGGTGCGTCTTATACTCTGAAAAATACGGGTAGATATTTTAATCTGAGATGCTACCAAATCTCTTATTTTTGCAGCAATAGTAGGCCGTCATTGCTTCTTTTTATTAAAGATGCTATAAAATATATGCTTAAACATGCTAAAGAATTTCTTTTCAAATTCTCAACAAAACCTGGGAAACAGAAAATACTCAGGCAATGTTTTAAGGTTACCACGAGAATAATATTTCAAGTAGACTAAAAAATATTCCACAATTTTTCTGCAAGTTGATATTTTTTACATGAAGCACCAGGATATATTTCTAGGGATTTTTTAAATTAGAGATAATAACACATATAATTTTTTGAAATAATCTGCCTAACAGTGTTTGATCAAAACTTACGTTTATTTCTCTAGAGTAGTACTCAACAGAACTGGAATGTTTATTTTTGAAATAACTGAATACAGGCATTAAAGCATCTAGCTTAAAGAACATCAATAAAAATATTAATCAATTAGAAGAAGAAATACTGTAACTAAAACTAAGAGTTACATTCCTACTCCATTCTACTTTTATTTATCCATGCAAGATATTTCATTTCTAACTAAAAAGTTGTACATTTGCATGTTAATGAAAAAAATCAGCTGCAAAACTTTTTCTACTTGAAAAAGAAAAAAAAGGAAGAGAAGAATGTGCAGGATGGAATATGGCTGCCCGAGCTGAACGCTTGGGCTTGCGAGGAGTAAAAAACAGGAAATTTCTGGGGACGAAGCTGCCGGACTGTGGAAAGGAGGAGTCCCCCATGAGAGACTTTTATTGGGCAAGCCGGGAGAGTTTTTTGGGAGAGGGTCGCTTTCAGGAGGCCCCTGGACAGCGTTTTGGACGTTCCTATATTTTTTCACCCCCATGCTGGCTGGCGACGATGGCGGCGGCGTTCTGAGGGCGGCAGCGGCGCTTGGGCGGCGAGCGGCTCCTGGCTGAGCTGCTGGAGTGAGGCTTCCATCTGTGCTGGGCTTCCTAGACCTTTTGGGCTTGCTGGTTTTGCTGGAGGGGGTCACTCTCAGGTGGCTCCTGGGTGGCGGCGTTCTGCGAGTGGTGGCGGCGGTGTTTGGGCGGCGAGTGCCTTCTGGCCACGCTGCTGAAATGAGATTATTGATCTGGGCCTATTGGACCTCTGGACCTGGACTATTGGACCTCTGGACCTGGCGTTATTGGAGGGGCGGTGAGTGGGTTAACCATGCTTGCCAGGACTGGGCAGCTAGCCTTTGCTGCTGCCACAGTCCTTTTAGGCCTCCCCCCTCCCCTCCTTCTCTTTCTCTTTCTATCTACTATCTGCCATCTGCTGCCATCTGCTGCTCCTTAAGAGGACCCTTTTCGACAGCACCTTGGCTGGGCCGGCAACGAGAGGTGGGGGGGATGAGACTGTGAACCTGTCATCTATTTCAACTGGCGTCTACCCCCCTCCCCCTACAACCACTCCAGCCATCTCAGACTCTGGGCCTTTGCCCCCCCCCCTTTTCACATTTCCGGACCTATAAGAGGGAGAGGGACTGTGGAACTCTCCCTCCATTTCATCATTATTGGTTTCCGACCGCCATTTCTGCACGAATCCACTTGAGTGGTATTTCTTTTAAGATCTGCGCAATTCCTTTGTGTATGGAGTGTGTATGGTGCGATTGTTTGATGAATGAACCCACCTAATTCTAACTATCTTTTTTATTATACTATTGTATTTTTATATGTTTTAATGGAGTATGTATGAGAGAGTGACTGAGAGTGCATCTGAGAGGACTGAGGGCGTGGCCTGGTTCCTCCCCCACTGAGTGCATAAGCAGAAGTGGTAGGGAGGCCCAGGCCTACCCCTCATCCCTGGGAGGGGCAGGTACAACGGGGGCTACTGGGCTAGCCATTACCGGGGAAGGAGGGCTCGCTAAGTCACAGCGATCCCTCGTTCCGGCCCTGTAAGCTTAACTCAAGGACCAGGTGGCAAGAGAAGCCAGGGCCCTGGTCTCAGGTTGCTGTTGCTAAATGCCAGGTATGCGGTTCATAAATCTCTCATTAAGTCCGGGACTTAATACTTGACAAGGGGGAAGACCTGGCATGTATTACTGAAACCTGGTTGGGCCATGAGGGAGGAGTCCCCCTCTCCGAAATGTGCCCAGAAGGGTTTCAGGTGCTCCACCAACCACGACACCAGGAAAGAGGTGGGGGAGTGGCAATTATTATCCGAAGATCATTAGCTCCTCGCAGGAGCCCTGCTCCGGAGATTGTGGGGTGTGAGTCCCTTCTTTTGAAGTTGGACTTGGGGTTGAAGTGGACTTTTTTCTGACGTACCTACCTCCTAGCTGCATCACAACAGCCCTGCCTGCGCTCCTGGAGTCAGTAGCCGGGTTGGCAGTTGAGTTCCCCAGACTGTTAGTACTGGGGGACTTCAACCTGCCATCCTTAGGCAAACACTCTGATGGGGCCCAGGAGTTCATGGCCTCCATGACAGCCATGGACTTGACCCAAGTAATTCAGGGTCCGACTCATAGAGCGGGACACATGCTCGACCTAGTGTTTCTCTCGGGGCAGTGGAGACGTGATCTTGAGTTAAGGGAAGTAGACACCTCGCCCTTGTCATGGTCGGATCACTTCCTGTTGAGGCTTGATTTTCGGAAGCTACTCCCACATCGCAAGGAGGTGGAACCGATTAAGCGGTTCCTCCCCAGGCACCTGATGGACCCGTCGGGATTTCAAAAGGAGCTTGGGGAGATACCTGACTCTCTTGCCCACAATCCGACAGAGTCCCTGGTCGCCGCTTGGAATATAGCAGCGACTGAGGCCCTAGATAGGATTGCACCTTTGCGGCCTCTCCGCAGCAGTTGATCCAGGAGGGCACCTTGGTTTACTGAGGAACTCCGGGAGATGAAGCGCCAAAAGAGACGCCTAGAGCGACGCTGGAGGGCTAGCAACTCCGAATCTGACTGAACACTACTAAGAGCCTTTATTAGGACTTATTTAGTGGCAATACGGGCGGCAAAATGTGTGCATTTTTCCGCTCATTGCGTCCGCAGAATCTCGCCCAGCCGCCCTGTTTAGGATAACCCATTCCCTCCTGAAAGGGGAGGGAAATGGGGGATGCCTTACAGGGACGAACTGAGGAGTTTGTTCAGTTTCTGTTGGACAAAATCGCTCAGATTCTGTCCATTTGGACAGAACCAGCAGAGATGCCGAGGGAGGGTTTTATTCAGACTTTCTGGAATGAGTTCCAGCTTGTCACTCCTGATGAAGTAGACAAGGCCATGGGAGCGATGAGTGCCTCCACCTGTTTTCTGGATCCGTGAGCCTCCTGGCTGGTTTCGACCAGCAGGGAGGTAACACGAGGCTGGTTCCAGAGAATTACGAACGCCTCCTTGCGGGAGAGATCTTTTCCACAACCTCTGGAGGAGGCGGTGGTGAGACCCCTCCTCAAGAAGCCTTCTCTGGACCCAGCTATTTTTAAAAACTATCGCCCAGTCTCCAACCTCCCTTTTTTAGGGAAGGTTGTTGAGAAGGTGGTGGCCCTCCAACTCCGATGGACCTTGGCAATGTTCCCTCTAATTTTTTTTCAGGGTGAGCGGAAAAGTATAGTGTTTGAGCGGCACAGTTTCATGCCTGAGCACCTAAGAGAGCAACAGTTTGAACTTCTGTCTCGTCTGCTGGACATTTGCGCAACATTCCAAGCGCCAAGCACCAATTGTGAGTGAGGTTTCAGCCTGATGAATGCCAGGCATGAAAATGTGCTACTCAAACACTATACTTTTCCGCTCACCCTGAAAAAAAAAAGACTTCTGCTCAGCTTTTAGATCATTAGACTGGCTAGAGAGAGACATGGCACCAACAGGTCCTGGGTCCTGGCATTTTGCAGGCAACCTGTCCTCTCACATTCCTTTGGAATGCAACCCATCACATTTGAATTAGATTTTGCCAATTATCCTATTAAAAGATAATCCTATTATTCTAAAATATGACTAACTCGATATTAAAAATGTAAATATTTAATGCTGATAAATAATAGCAGTAATTGTTATTTAGTATGATTAAAATCAGTATTGATATATCAATATATCTATCAAAATTGACAATAAACACTAAAATAACAATACAAATATATAATGTGGAATATAAATGTAATAAATATAATATATAAATGCAACATAAATGTAATAAAATAATTTATCATGAAACTCTCCCCCTTTAAAGTAATAAGATCAATTAAATAGTCTAGCAAGTTTGGACAATATGCTATATGTTATGTTACTTAAGAATATATATGCCTCAGAATCAGATACAACATCCACATCATTTCCAACTGAGTCAATAAAATGATATGCCATGCCAAAACTATTTTAAATAAAGATATGAAATTAATCAAGTATTGCATTTATTTTTCAAAATGAATGTAGAATTTTTATTATTATTTAAGTTTTGTACCCTATCTTTTCTAACTAACGTTAACTTTAAAAAGATGTTACATCAGACTACAATACAAGTAATTAAATGAAGACTAAAATAAGTGTTTTGGCATATTGAGCTTTTTATATTTCTTTCTAATATTGCTTCCTTAGTTGAGAACTTCCTCCTCAGCTTACTTACGCATTAACTGTTTGTTGCTTTTATGGCTTATTCATTCACTGCTCCATCTTCAGTTTTTTTCACAGGGGGCAGGGCTTCCTTCCTTCCTTCCTTCCACTCCTTTGGCCACCAATTTTGATCCAACACTCACTCTCTCTCTCTCTCTCTCTCTCTCTCTCTCTCTCTCTCTCTCTCTCTCTCTCTCTCACTCACTCACACACACACACACACACACACACACACACACACGTGTTCTTTGGGGGGGGTTGAATTACTCCGCTTCACTGCGCAAAGTCGGCTCAGCATGTGTTCGGCCCCTGCTTACGCTGAATCAAATCTGCAGCCGGCGGGACCATTTCAAAGCTGCCAGTCCTCTTGCTCCTTCTCCTTCACCGGCAAAGCAGCGGCGGTGGTGCTTCCCCCTCTGCTCGGAGCACCTCAGCTGGGCTCTGGGTTATCCCTGCCATCGCCTCCACCTCCGCCGCTTTCCTACTAGCTCCCGCGGCCTCAAAAGCACGGCAGAGGAGGAAGGGGGAGGGATAACGCGGGGGCCAGCTCAGGTGCTCCGCGTGGAGAGAGAGGCACCACTGCCACGGGCGGCTCATCAAAACAAGTCTGGGGAGGTCCTTTGCAGGCGGCCAGTTCTAGCTGCCTGCAAAGGACTTCCCCACGTTTGCTTTGGTAGAAAGCTCTGCGCGGCAGTTAGAAATCTCTGCGCGGAGGTTTCTAGCGACGTGCGCGGCCGCGCAGGCGCGCACCTTAGAGGGAACAGTGGACCTTGGATGAAGCAGATTATCTAGACCCTTTTCAGTCTGGTTTCAGGCCTGGTTACTCCACCAAAACCGCTTTGGTCGCACTGACCTATGATCTCTGGCGGGCCAGGAACAGAGAGCATTCCTCTCTCCTGGTGCTTCTTGACCTCTCAGTGGCCTTCAATACCATCGACCATGGTATCCTTCTGCGATGGCTGGAAGAGGTGGGAGTGGGAGGCACTGTTTTACGGTGGTTCTCCTCTTACCTCTCTGACTGGTCGCAGTCGGTGTTGGTCGGAGGACAGAGGTCGACTCCTAGACCTCTCAATTATGGGGTGCCACAGGGGTCGGTCTTGTCCCCCCTCCTATTTAATATCTACATGAAGCCACTGGGTGAGATCATTCGCCGGCACGGGATTAAATACCACCAGTACGCGGACAACACTCAGTTGTATCTGTCCGCCCCGTGCCAACTCAGCGTAGCGGTGGAAGTGATGTGCCAGTGCCTGGAAACTGTTAGGGTCTGGATGGGAGCAAACAAACTCGCACTCAATCCTGAAAAGACCGAATGGCTGTGGATGTTGCCCCCTAAGAACAGTCCAGCTAGTCCGTCCTTAAGCCTGGGAGGAGAAAATTTGCTCCCCTCAGAGAGGGTCTGCTTTGGTCACATTGACCAATGATCTCTGGTGGGCCAGGGATAGAGGACATTCCTCTATCCTGGTGCTTCTTGACCTCTCAGCGGCCTTCGATACCATCGACCATGGTATCCTTCTGCGACGATTACGGGAGGTGGGAGTGCGGATGATACTCAATTGTATCTGTCTGCTCCGTGCCAACTCAGCGAAGCAGTGGAAGTGATGTGCCAGTGCCTGGAGGCTGTCATGGTCTGGATGGGAGCGAACAAGCTTCCACTCAATCCAGACAAGACCGAGTGGCTATTGATGTTGCCTCGCAAGGATAGTCCAGACATTCCATCTCTTAGCCTGGGGGGTAAAATTTTATACCCCTCAGAGAAGGTCCGCAACCCAGGGGTCCTCCTGGACCCACAGCTGACTTTGGAACATCACCTGTCAGCTGTGACCAGGGGGGGCTTTGCCTAGGTTCACCTGGTGCACCAGTTGCGGCCCTATTTGGAGCGGGAGGCACTTCAAACAGTCACTCATGCCCTCGTCATGTCAAGACAGGATTACTGTAATGCGCTGTACTTGGGGCTGCCCCTGAAAAGTGTTTGGAAACTACAATTAGTCCAGAATGCAGCCGCGCGAGTGATATTGGGTGTACCAAGGTTCACCCATACTACACATATCCTCCGCGAGCTGCACTGGCTTCCCATTAGTCTCCGAGCACAATTCAAGGTGCTGGTCATCACCTTTAAAGCCCTACATGGCCTAGGACCCGGATACCTGCAAGACCGTCTTCTGCCACATACCTCCCTAAGACCAATAAGATCGCACAGGATGGGCCTTCTCTGGGTGCCTTCAGCGGGACAATGCTGGCTGGCGACGCCTCGGAGTAGGGCCTTCTCTGTTGCTGCTCCGGCCCTATGGAACGAGCTACCCCCAGAGATCTGGGCCCTACCCACTCTCATGGCATTCCGTAAAGCTATTAAAACCTGGCTTTTCCGGCAGGCCTGGGGCTGTTGACCTCTTGATTGAGGTCCAACCCCCCCTGTGATTGGGTGCATGTTGTGCTTCTTTTTAATTTTGTTGTGTTTTATTGTTTTAATTCTTTTTAATATTTTTCATTTCTGTAAGCCGCCCGGAGTCCTTCAGGATTGGGCGGCCTAGAAATTCAATAAATGAAATGAAATGAAATGAAGGAATGTAAGAAAATCCCCTGGATTTCCTATTAAAAATCAAAGAAATGTACATGACCACTGCTACTGAAGAAATACTACTTAAGATACATATCCCCAAAGATTTAGAGATGTCTGACTACAAGGCTGAATATGTACTTAAATTACCATATTTATATTTCTTTTATAGCATTTCATTTATTCAATATAAATATATGATCTGTTGTTTCATATTTTCTATTTTATATGTTGTATTCTGATATGTCCTAATAGCAAAACAATAAAATTTTACTATTACTCTCATACGTAGAATGTACTTCATAAAAAGTTAAATTCATAACCTGGAATTCTCTAGCCAGTTCTGTAAAAAGTTAAAGCTTTTTCAGAATTTAAAGGTGTCCAAGACTTTAGAAGGATGGAAGAATTTCATATATATAGTCATAAATTTAGTAAAGGTAAAGGTTCCCCTCACACATATGTTCTAGTTGTTCCCGACTCTAGGAGGCGGTGCTCATTTCTGTTTCAAAGCCGAAGAGCCAGCACTGTCCAAAGTCGTCTCCTGGGTCATGTGGCCAGCATGACTAAAAACCGAAGTTGCACAGAATGCTGTTACCTTCCCACCAAGATGGTCCCTATTTTTCTACTTGCATTTTTACATGCTTTCAAACTGCTAGGTTGGCAGAAGCTGGGATAAGTAACAGGAGCTCACCTCGTTACTTGGTGCTAGGGATTTGAACTGCCGACCATTCTGATTGACAAACTCAGCATCATAGCCACTAAGCCATAGCGTTCCTTTATCAATTTATTATCAATCACCTAATGACTGTTCAAAATTACAAAATTCAGGAAAGATTACTTATGGCCAATCTTTGAAGTTACTGCTGCATCACTCTGGATGCCACATGACAGTATTTCAGGCAGTTGGCAACCTTAAGACTAGTAACCACCATTTGCAATCTTCTCTACTTGCTTCCTCAGAAAGTCAGCATCACTGAAAAAGATCTGTGTACTTACTGTTCAGACAAATTGCATTTGCTAGCTTTCTAGCCAGAATGCAAAGTTTCTGAAGGGTAAAAAAGCTAGCACACAGAAGGCAAGAGCTTACTTTCTCCAGCCCAGCACAGAAATTTTCTTTTGCACAATGAAGGGAGAGGAATCATCTTTCTGGCCCAGGAAAAGGCAGTTCAGATCTTCAGGATCCAAGCTTCCTTTCTCTGGCCCAGTCTGGCAGTTCTCTTTCATACATGGAGGAGAGGGGAAGGTTTGCGGTAGACTGGAGAAATGAAATTTGGCTCTTTGGGATCAAATCTTTGTTTTTCCAGCACAGCACAGGATTTCCCTTCTGTGCATGGAGGAGAGCTGCCTGCCCTCTTTCAGCAGGCAGCTCTTTCATAGTAGTGACCACTACTATGAGAGCCGGGCTTGTGGTTGTTGAATGAGGCGGACACATAGGCACCTCACTAAATGACTCCAATTAATTAAACCAAAATTCCAGGCCTAATTGTAATTGTGGGTTGAAGACTACCCATACCATTATGAATGAATAATGGAGAAAGGGCTCCTTCTTTATTATTTATCTGATATTAATTCCATATTTTCAGAGAAAACTACAGTATCACACATCTGCAAGAAGTCTATATAATGACTGTGTCAAAGTTCATTTATTTGTAGAGTTAATATGCTGGTTGCATTGCTTTCCTATATAATGCAATGCAATTATAATCATACAGAACGGCTTGTGGAGAATTCTGTTGGCCATTTCTTAATGGAAATTGGCATTAGAAAACATACTAGTTTAAAGGTCACATATTAAAGATTTTTTTGTAAAAGTAAAAAAGATATTTTTAAGTATCTGTTGAGACAATAAAAGTGTATTCAAATCTAATTTCAAATAAATAGCCAATTGGAATTACCAATACAAATCTTATTGCTAACATTAATAGAAAAATCCTGATTTAATTCTTGAATGGAGGATTTGGAAAACACAAGATTCAACAGGAAACTAATTATGAGAGTAACTCGACTTGCATGAATGACAATTATTAACTCACAGCAGAGAATATTGCTAATCCTCGATTTTCTTTTCAACCCAAAGTAAAGAAATATTCACCAGAAATTAGATAAGTGATATGATCATATCTCACATGTGTAGAACCAAAGAAAAAGAAAGCAGGTTCCTTGCTTAAAATGTCAGAGAACTTGTAGAGCAGTATCAAACAAATGTTAGCCTGGTTTACTTGAGGCTTTTCAAGTGGGTATGCTTTATCAACTCTCTCCAAAATGGAAATTGTATACATTAAGGATTAGGTCCCCAATTAACCAAAGAACTTCAACTTAAATTTACATCTGGGAAAATGAAATTCTGCAATCTAAATGCTAGCATCTTTTTAAAAAAATTATGCCAACAAAAGTTGGTTTATTTATATTTCAAAATACAATACAAAAAGAGACAGATACCAGTTCTCTGTTGTAATACCAGCAAAAAGAGAATGCTGGCAAATTCTCTGGAAAGTCCTAAGGATGTTTATTTTCAATTAAGAATTATGGTTAATAAAAAGTAAGTCTTAATTCAAACAATATTTTGAGTGGAAGTGACCCAACAATTTACATTTCCGCACTTCCCCATTTTGTGCAGCATTCCTCTCAATTTCCTGATCAGTATTTTTCTCAGCAAAGCAAAACGGTTGTTCATGAATAGAGATAACTGGGAACAGCTTCCAAAGTAGCCACACCTAAGCACTCTGAAGAACATTTTAAAGGGTTTTTACAACATTAAAAAACCAAAGAAGTTTCATATGTAAAGTACATTTACTAACCACATTTCAGCATGTAAGGCATAATAGCAACCTGGAGATAAAGCAGTAAACAGAAACCTCACTCAAAATCAAAGAAAGAAGCATGCAAACCTACAGCTTGTGTCCTACTTTGCATCCAGAAGAGTGCAGAAGCGAACAAGTTTTGCGAGGCTGACGCCAATTTGTCTTTTAAGTGTTGCATCGGAAAAACACTGCTACATGTAATAGAATGAGGATAAAAATCTGGGTGGGACCAAATGTAATTTTAAATTTAAATTCAATACTAAGTTAATATGATTACTTCTCGCATATATGAACATTTTCCAAAGTGAAATATTAAAATTCCAATTATGTGGCAACTTTTGAAGGGCGTGCCTTTGTTGTTGGTTGTTGTTTTGTTGTTGTTTTTAGGAGGTTGTATATGTCCCTAAGAACAAAATTTGTACATCTCCGATTTGGAGGCTTATATGATTTCACTTTTATGAATCAATGCATTTTTGTCTTTGCACTCAAAACTTGAGGAAATAATTTGAGAAAATTCTAATCTTTATTTTAAAGTGTGTTATGTTTTTGTTAATCTAATTCAAGTAGAATAGAATATATTAACCACAACACTATGGAGATGCAGCTGGGAGTAAGGCTACTGTATGCAATGGGAATTATGTTTGTATAAGTATGCTATGAAAATAATATAAGATCATTGCCAGAGTGGCACCATAATTACACAACTTTCATTCTTAGATTGTTTTTCTTCTGGAACTAAATATATATGAAATCATATAGTTGGCACTTCTATGGACCAGAAATTGTTTAGATATCAGCTTACTTTCATACAGAGGCTTTCATTTCAGTTGATCTTGGCATACTTTAGAGGATCAAACCAACTGAAACTATTACAATTTCATGGTGGCTGTTAAGAATCCACCTCAGTGAAATATGAATGAAATAATATTTGGCTTTCAGATGCCAGTCTGTGGATTATTCATAAATTTGTATTTTGGTGTTTTTGGCTTGTTCATATTTCTCCACTGAGGGGGGAAATATATAGAATGGGTTATCTGTAATCATATAGTTAGCACATGTCAGAAATAAAACATAATATCTATCAAGCAATCTAGCAATTAGAGTGCTGCAGGAACATTTTGCTTCTGTACTATATTTATTTCAAAAAACTTAAAAATATTTTGGAGAAGGGAAGAAATGAAACACAAGCCTATTATCTAATCTAAACCAAGCTCCTTTGAAATATATTTGCAGTTATCCCCAAATAATGTGTTACATTTTTGCAGTAGCCTAAACTTTTGCAACATAAAATTTTCTTCTAAGCAAAGAAGCTTTTTCTTTAAGAAAAAAATCAGTATATACTGTTGATCAAGTAAATACATTATTTTCAGTAGTAATGTTATAATATTAAGACTGATATCTTCAATGAGATCTCTGATGTTTATCAACAAACCTGAAATGTTCTGTTCTTAATAAGATTAACATTAGACAGATCAGTTTTTCAATAAAAGGTTTATCAAATAAATTTTCCAACAAAAATATACATAGTGGAATGAATGAAGATACGAAATAAGAGATTCTAACTTCTCAATAAGACTTAAACAAAAATAATTTGAAATTTCAGGAATTATTCCATATTTTCAAGGTTCAATTAGTGCCACACCTAACAGATGCTATATATAAAATACAAGGGAAAAGCTTAAGCAATTAGTGCTTTTCAAATTAGTCCAGACTGAATGGATGTTAACAAATATAAGAAAAAGAACTTGGATTTCACAAATAATTCAGAGTGTTATATTTTAAAACATTTTTGTGACTTCAGCCATTCATAAACAAAATAGGAACCTACAGTTAGTGACATGCAGCAATACTGCTTTACAGTACTATATTCATACACTATCCAATAGTCAACTGATCACTTTTTTTTCCTGATTTTACATTTCACAGTGTTGTCAAACATGTCAACAAAATTTCATTTTCAGAAGCTTGCTCCAGAGCATGATACTTTTAAAAAGAGAAAGTGATAAATTGTAGGTTGTGGGGAACAAACATAAAGATATTGATACATCCAGTTGTGTTATTCAATCATGCTTACATTTTCAGAATGCAGGGATAAGAAAGCCTCAAACATGAGGCTCATTCACAGCTACACTTTTATCCTTACTGAAAATGGAAGCAATCTTAATGACTCTATCTAGGGGAACATGTCAGATATGCTAATGTGTCTAGGGGAAGGGGCAGAAAGAGGGAACCCTCTTACCAAAGGTACATGCCAAGCTATTATTAAAAATGTTTTATAACTATGGATAAGAAAACAGACAACAGCCTCTATCAAAGCAAGAAACATAATGATTATACACACACACATAATCATTACGTGTATGTATGTATATGTGTGTGTGTGTATGTGTGTATGTGTGTGTGTGTATGTATATATATATATATATATATATATATATATATATATATATATATATATATATATATATATATAGTATTTGTGCTGATAAATAAATAAAGGGGAGACTCTATCTATCTATCTATCTATCTATCTATCTATCTATCTATCTATCTATATATATATATATATATATATATATATATATAAATATAAAATAAACAGGGATATCACTTTATGTCCTTAGTGTCCCCTATTCTTTTAGCAGCTACTGTACAGTCCACCTAGTTTCCAAACCCAGTATTAAGAGGATTTTTAATGTATTCCTGACACTCTGACCTCTGTCAAGCTTCCACCAATCAGGGGGTTGCATTTCTTACAAAGCTCCATCAATCTGGTGATTTAACATCACACAGACTTGCAGCTTAATCCAGGAGGATTCCATTTTCCCTCCTGCACACCGAGGCAGTGCACCATTATATAAGCCTGCTTCTTTCTTCTCTCACAGCCTCCTCTTCTGCGGTCTTCCAAACGCCCGCTTTACAAAAGAATACGAAGAAAAACCCCAGCACTCATACTACATCCCTTTGATTGTGTGTGGGTGTGTTTGTATACCTACACACAAAAATGCACTCACTCCAGAATGCGTATCTTATTTTCGCCATGCAAAAAAAAGAAAAAAAATAGGAAGCTGGAAAATAAGGAAAAGGAAAACGTCTCTGTATGACGGGAAGAATATTCACAAGAGATTTTTTTAAAACCGAGACAATGCAAGGAGCTCATTAAAACAGTTAAATATGCTACCCGCTACACGAAGAGACACGCTAGATTAGGCTTTGGTGCCCCGCTGTTTTTATTATGCAATGTCCTGCAGCCCTGCTTTTTTTCCACCCGACACTGCAGCAATTCTCCAAGGGGTCAGGGTGTGCGTGTGTATGTGTGTGTCCACGACGCACACGCACCGCGCACGCCCAAACTCGCACACAGGGTGGTGAGAAAGAAAAGAGAGTGGGTTACCTGTAGGAACGCTCCCCTCGCACTGTATGCTTCCTGAAAGGGATGATGGTGCCGTTATCCTGGATGATGTCGTTGTTGTTCTCTCCATTTGGGGACAGCGCTTGAGTAGGACCAGGCATTGGAACGCTCCCAAAAGCAAGCAGCCCAAAACCTGGGTGCCTGTGGGCGAGGAGAGGTATGGACGGGCTGGGCTGCTGCTTTTTTCCCCTTTACTACCGATTCTGTCCGCCTCTCTCCGCCGCCGTCTTCTTTCCCCTCCTTTCTGGTCGGTGACGTCAAATAGCCGGGAGCAGCACCCAGACCACGTGACCAGCTCCTCACCATAGCAACCGGCTAACTCATCAGACTTCGATTCACACAGAGGGCTCGAGCGCGGCCACACGGAGGCAGCCAAACAGGCGTAAGGGGAGGGGCTAAAACATCTGGCACGTAGAACCCACTCGGCTTGGCGCCCCCCCCCCCGCCCCAGTCTCGCTTCCTCTACGATTTCCCTCCAGCCGCGCGCTGTGTAAATGCGGCTGCCGATACAAAGGGGAAAAGGGAGGCATTGAAGGAGAGCGGCTGCGCACGCTCTAAAAAGACGGTTTTTTCTTTCTTTCACGCCTCACACCTGTCCGTAAAAATATACAGTAATCATCCTGCTTTTTCAGGCAATTCGGCTCTATTGGATCGATCGTAACAGAGGACGAAGTAGCATAATCAAAACATGCGATTAACTTGCTCATGAAGCCGAGCTTTAGAATTAGGAAGTTCCCTTTACTGTAAATAATCATCCCGGATGAAGCTTGGAAAATGTGCACAGCATGGGAAGTAGTTCTCAATAGATAAAGCAAGTGAGATGGCGGGCTAAAGGCAAGTTTTCTACAGAGTTATATTGAAATGGCGATTACACTATTCCCTCTTGCTTTTTCCATTAAGGCGACTTATTTTCAGGAAAGAACATGATAAAAAGCTCTTCCCACACCTAAGTATGGAAACAAGCAAAGAAGCATTTCCAGTTCTCTCCTTCCTTGGCAATCATAATAATTTGTTACAATTCTAACACTAGAAAACAAAATGAAAGCCTTTTGTTCATAGCTTCATAATCCACTATCATCTCCACCCTGACAAATTATCTTTGGCCCCATGACTGAAAGTATCAAAACCACTGTGTACAAAACTGAGGTGGCATCACTAATCTAAATAGTAGAATTGTGGACATAAATCCTAATAAGGTGCTTGTATGGTATAATCCTCATCACTCATCATAAAATCACTTCTCAGACTTCAATACACCTTCATTATTATTGTTAACAAAAATGAGTAAAGCAGTGCTGCTGAATTTTTACATCTGACTATAAACTCTCTGTGTTAAACATTTTTCATTTTCCTCTTACATACTCTCAGCAGGAAAAAGAGTATCTAAAAACCCCCTTTTTAAAGGCTTTTGAAATCACCTTGAAAAGTTTAAATGCATTTTAAAAACCTCAGAGTATTCACTGAATCTCTTTGATGATTTTCTTCCTTCAAAATATGCATAAAGAGGAAGGCAGTTAAATGTGTTTTGTAAAAAGTTACGATCTTAACAACAATCTTGTTAAGTACCCAAATAACAGCACTCCTTTGGTCTCAAGTGTCCCTGCCTGACAATTGTTATCATCTACTTACCATAAAGTAATAAATAAAGCTTTGATTTTATAATCTATTAAGCAGGGAGAAGAGAAAGATCCACCCAAATCACAATTTTTTGAAGAGCTATTCCTCCAAATAATAGATAACTGGATTTTGCAAGATTAATTTAGGTCATGTGAGCAAGTTGGAAAGCTATGGAGCTTTTCTGATTGATAGGCTTAGATATTTCAGAAGGACCAAATAAACAAAATTACCATTTATTTTCTATGAATTCCTAATATCTGTGCCTACCATATTTTCTCCAAAGCTGCCTAGGGTAAAGTTCATATCATTACGTACATGAGCTGTTTCAAGAATGATTTGCAAAAAATAAGATTTACAGACCACAAAGAGCTGGATTAACAAATTGTGCTAAGCAAAATCCAAATAAATTACACTACATTTAAAATAATTGTAAATCAGTATGAAATAGTTTAAGACAAACAAAGGCTATCTGCCCATTCATAGATTACAGTATGTAGTAATTTGTCCAAAATGATCCTTGTCCTAATTTTGAAAATCTACATCGCTATATCCCATTAGCATGGCTCTTTATTTGTTTTAATCTAATCTATTTCAATATCAAGATAGGTGGCATCATCTAGGCAACACTGGCCAATAGGATTTTTTTTAAAAAAGTTTTGGATCTGGATAGTACTTTGAATGGAAGATCATCAAGGTATCCTAGGTGTATAGTATGGACTAGAAAGTTGAAAAATACCCTAGAAGAAGACAGTGAGAATGCATCATTGCCTTTTATTTCCATCTCAATTGTGATATGGTTTTAAGGAAGCCTGATTTCAAAGGGATTGAGAACAATGGAAAAGAAATTTAACACAAGCAGAGCCAAACCCACCCTAATATTTGATGTGGGGGGGGAAGCATATGTTAATTTTTTTTTTCTATTCAAATTGTGTCTGATTCTTGAAGACCACCTGGACAAGTTCTGCAATTTTCTTGGAAAGTTTTTCAGAAGTAATTTGCTGTTTTCTCCTTCGTAGGACTAAGAGAAAGTGACTGGCCAAGGTCATCTAATGTGCTTTGTGTCTAAGATGGATCTAGAACTCAGTGTCTCCTGATGCTTTAACCACTACACCAGACCGGCTCTTTAACTACTCTGTTCTGACCTAGGCTTCACCAAATCACGAAACAGACTCCTTATCCCCAAAAAACCTCTTTTTATTTGGCTAATATGAATTCCTAGCATTCATATCCAGCAAAGTCCCAGCAAACAGTCTTTCAAGGGTGAATTGCAAACACAGACCTTTTCAATCCTTGGATAGTTGCCAGGTTGATAGCTTGCAGACACAACACTGTACAAGGAAATACTTGGCAAGGAGTCTCTCAGACAAGCAAATCTTCACACTAACAAACTAATTGTCTCCTGCAAACACCAATTCCCTTTTGCTCCTATTTATTTCCTATGGGAGGAACCATTCAGCGTTCCCTTGTGCCTTTACTCTTGAGTCAACCTCTGTTCCTTAATTGTTCCCCTGTCCTGAAAGTTCTGCGCATGCGCACATCGGGAACAGGCTCCAGCTGTTCTTCAACCCCACTCATCTCTGACTCTGAAGGTAGCTGATAACTGTCAGACGGTTGTGGCCAATGTTCCCTCTAATTTTTTTTCAGTGTGTGCGGAAAAGTATAGTGTTTGAGCAGCACATTTTCATGTCTGAGCACCTGAATGTTTTTCACAGATGTTTCACAGAGCAATTGATTTATAGGATCTGAATTGGAATGGAGAAAAATGGTTTTGTGCATGAGTGTGTGTTTGTGTGTGTGTGTGTGTTTGTGTGTGTGTGTTTGTGTGTGTGTGTTTGAGTGAGCGAGGGATCCGGTAAGGGAACTGTGCCTATTTAGAACAGAAGATAAATTATTGCAAATATGATCAGTCTAAGATAAGTATGGGAACAGGTTGGGCGGTAGAGAGAAAGTGATAAAAGAGTAGGAGAGAGGAAGAGAGGAAGAAAAAAGAGGGAAGAGAGACAGAGAAGGAGAGAGAAAGTGACAGAAGAGTGGGAAAGAAGGAGAGAGAAAGAGACAAAGAGAAAGGATGAGACAGAGACAAAGAGGAGAGAGAAGGAGAGAAAAAGTGACAGAAGAATGGAAAAGAAAGAGAGAAAGAGAAGAGAGACAAAGAGAAAGAGGATGAGAGAGACAGAGAGAGAAGAGAGGAAAGAGGAAGAGAACATCTCATTTCAACCCTGAGGTGCAAATATTCTTTGATTGGTAATTTTATTTGTCCATTTACTATCCAATACTCTCATTCCTCCTTAAGTTCATCAAGAATTTCCTTCTTTTTATTGAATTTATCACAATACCTTGAGAACAACTTTTTCAGCATAGCTTTACAGCTATTTAAAATATATAGAAATTTAGGTCACGTTTTCAGAACATTAGTCTACTATTTATAAGTCACTAAGTCAAAAAAACAGAATTCAGAAAGTTGTCTTCCCTTTTTGTAATTGCCTATTGTCTGCTTAACTTTTTACCTACATTTTTGATAACTGATATTCACTGTTGACCCAAGAAGCCCATCGTAGAAAGAAACCCTCCATATGAACTTTGTTTGGTTTCCATGGAATGAAGTTGGTCTTTTTCTCAACCATACAGTAGCATATTCTTTCTAAGGAGGATATAATCAAGATAGTCCATAATTGCCTACCAATCTAATAGTATAGCAATTGACAATCTCTTTATATTTCAACTCTAACTCTTTCAGTCTTAAAGGTTTGGTGAGGAGAAATCCAAAAATTCTTTTAAAGAGTAAAAAAAATGCTTTCACAATTGCATCCATGGAGACATGTATATATTATGCACAACACACAGAGAAACAAACTTAACAAAGTGCTAAGTCTGCCCACCAACTAACGAGAGAGGGAGGGAGGGAGGGAGGGAGGGAGAGAGAATCCCTCCTTCCTTCAGCCCAACACTCTCGCTGGCATCCAGGCCAGATGAGAGGGACTGCAGAGGGTCTCCTAGACTTAGAGACTGCAGAGGGTCTCCTAGAGTCCGCCCAAAGACCAAACAGAGAAGCAAAGAGGCAGGAGAGACGAAGCAGGAGAGATCAAGCAGGAGCCAATCCGGGTCATTCCTTCCAAGAGGCAATTTTCCCATTGAATGACTCGCTACCCTAGACTCAAGGAGACCCTCTGCAGTCCCTCTCATCTGGCCAGGATGCCAGCGAGAGTGTTGGGCTGAAGGAAGGAGGGATACTCTCTCTCTCTCTCTCTCACTCTCCCTCCCTCTCTGGCAAATCTGAGCAGCCGCTGCTGGGAGCCCATCCCATGCCTTATCCCAACCCCCACACCCCTTCTCTGAGCTACTTACTTTCTGCCTTGTGGATCTAGAACTGATTGCTGTCTCCAGGCTGGCTCTCCTCTCCTATTATGGTGGAAGGTGTCTCACAAAAACCACTGCGCGGCAGTTGGAAACTGCTGCGTGGTGTTTTGTTGCCACGTGCGCGTCCGTGCAGCCGCGCAACTTAGAGGGAACAGTGGTTGTGGCCCCATCTCTGCCTCCGATGCAGAGCACTCATCAGAGCCTTCCCAAGACTTTAGGACTGGTCCATGTTCCTCCCCATCCTCCTCATGTCCGAGTTTGCTGCCAGCTCTGCTGGCCTCTAGCAGGCCACAACATACTCTTTATTGAGAAGGTGCCAAGTATTCTTACCAAACAAATAATTAAACCAAAGATTCTCAGAAAAGTTCTATAATCTGCTCTATTTACCCATTTCGTAATGGGTATAAGCAGTGCTATAAACTTTAATTCATTACATTTCTTAAAAAATATTGACCAACCATAACTATATTCCTCCACATCCATACTTCTTTTTTTAAAAGAAACTTTAGAACGGTAGACCATTAGACAGTGATGGCAGTTTTCTGGAAATTGAATTTCTCAATCAGGATAACTGCTGTGCTACAGTCTATCCATAAATGTTGACACTGCAACCCTGTAGCTTCCTTTCACACACGCACACACATGCGCATGTGTATGTGTGCATGTGTGTGCGTGCGTGCGTGCGTGCGTGTATAATATTATAATTTCCCAAGGGCATATATCATGTATTTCATGTACTCTGCAAAGCATTAAATATATTTACAGTGCTATGTAAACAGTAAGGCAATAATAATTTACAGCACAGTTGTCTAACCATTTGGCTTGCCTAGGCAGCATTGACTGAAGTGGAATTATCTTGGGACACATATAAAATATATAATATAGTTAATGTATATAAATAACAAGTTTCCTTTTTTATATATTTTTTTATTATCTTGTAGGGCTGCACTAGCTGTCCAGGGCCTTATGCTGTCTGTGGGCTGCAGGTTAGACAAACCTTATATACAGTAAATATTTAAGTATCATTATAGTTGTTGGGTTGTATAAATCTTTTATCTTTCTTTGTGAAATGCACTTTTGACACATACTTGCACCATTAAAAATAACATGATTGCAAAATAACTTAATGGATACATCTAAAAACCTGGAAACTATGCTGAGAGAATAGTTCTGGATATTGTAAAAATATTTTGAGCTACATTTTAAAAATTGAAATTTCAATGTCTACTTCATTGAGCCCATTTAGCAACAAATTCTAAAAATACTGAAATAACATCGTAGCATTGCATGTTAAATTTGTTTCAGTTCTGAAAAAATCAACTATATTTCTGGGGAGACTTCTCGATATCAGCTGTTTTATTCCAACTGTGTTTGGTAAAATTATGGTATAGAAAGGCCAACATTTTTTCTTTTTTTTATAGTTACAATTTTGGCAGAACTATTCTGAGAACGGAGAGAAGAAATGATATAAGTTCCATATGGATAGCAGACTTTTTAGCTTGGCTGACATTCACTGCTTGGAAACAATGCACTCATTACAGATGTACTTAATTTTACCATCATCACAAGCTGCTACAAATACACTAAGTCATTTAGTAGGATTCCATCTCCCACTGCTATAGTTGTACATTCTCCTCAAAGCTCGACTTCCATTTATGAACTAACTGATATAAATCACAGATTGAAAGCAAGTAGTTAGAACACTTTGGATTTTTAATTATGCATTTTAAGCAAATTAATTAGTAGTAATTTGGGGTATGGAAACTATGCCTAAAGAGAGTGTTTTCCATTCACCCTCCCTCCCACCAAATAAAAACAAAGAAAATATTTCTTATTAAATAGGATAGTGCAAATGTTTTGTTATATTAAAAAACAGGCTAAATATCTTTAAAACATGCTTTAGAAATATCTTTACTCCAGTATTTCCCTTTCTTTCTGCATAATACTCATTCCAGGTATTGTTTTAAACTGTCCTACTCAGGTACTCAGAACAGAAGAACCAGACTCAAATAATAAAGCATTAACATTAAAAGACACTAACTTATTTTTTGTTAGCATAATTTGTTTTCCAAGAGATTTGGGCATTTTTATACGAGGAGATTTTATTATTTGTGTGTTTTTAAAAATGGCTGAGATTGTTACAGATACCCATCCCATGCTGTTGCTACAAAGTTGTTTGTGTAAGAAAGAGAGAGAACACATTCAAATGTGTTTCAATCTGCTTGCAAACTGAATACATAACTTTTTTTTTTTTTTGGCTCAAGGGTCTCCTATGTCACAGCCATTTCTTTTCCTTTTGCATTAATGATTATCAGATGCTCACATAAATAACAGGAGAGAGACTCAAAGGACATTTAGTCTGAAATTGTTTTGTTAACAACAGTGGCTCTTCTGTTCCTCTAGACACTGTCCATGTATCCAGATGCAAGAGTCCCAAGACTGAAGTTGCCACGAACAAAAAGGAGGATGAAAAAATGAACTGCCAAATAATACTGAGAAAGCTATTCACAGCTCCCATTCTCTCTTTTGTTGTCTCTCACACATATTGTTGCAAACATTATGTGAAATGTATCTCTTCATCTCAGTGTGGAATAATAAACAAGAGTGGTAGAATGAGACTAAGTCAAATAAATAATAAACTCATTAAGTTGATTGGGATGGTTATTATTTTTCTCACCTCATTTGACAGAGTTGTTAGGAATGTAAACCATTATCACTTTTGAATTTCTTATGAGAAAGATGAGATCATTAAAGCCATTTAAGAAATGATATTGGGGGGGGGGGGAGAGATTTAAACATTTAGCAGCAAAGAGATAACAGCAAACTCTACCAGGAATAAAAATGTTGAAAATAATGAAGGTTTCATTTCTACTGTGCAACTTTTCCTGTTCTTTTAGGATACAATACTGTCATTTCCTTATAAATCTTCCCTATTCTATTACTGAGCAACAGATCTCGCAACAAATGTATCCTCTATATATAAAGTGATTGGCATCAGGATAGAACAAAAGAATCAGGCCCCCTCCAGGATTCCTGCCTCTTGCATACATCAACATTCAGCTTGTTGTATAAGTTAGCACTACTATGATAGATCTCATTTGAAATTGAAATTTGAAATTTAATAAAATTTGCATGCTGCCCAATCCCATAGGACTCTGGGCGGCTTACAGTGACAAGATAAAAAAATAAAATTAAGAATAAAAAATACAGTTTTTAAAAATAACACAACATCCATTCTGTCTAGATGGGGCTGGACATTGTTCAGCAGCCCCAGGCCTGCCGGAACAGCCAGGTTTTGGTGGCTTTTCGGAAGGCTGAGAGAGTGGAAAGGGTCCGGATCTCTATGGGTAGATCGTTCCACAGGGCTGGAGCAGCTACAGAGAAGGCCCTCCCCCGAGGGGCCGCCAACCGGCATTGGCCGGCCGACGGCACCCGGAGGAGGCCCAACCTGTGAGATCTTATTGGTCATTGGGAGATATGTGGCAGGAGGCGGTCTCTCAGATAGCCAGGTCCTAAGCCATGTAGGGCTTTAAAAGTAATGACTAGCACCTTGAAGCGCGTTCAGAGACCAATAGGGAGCCAGTGCAGCTCGTGGAGGATGGGTGTAATGTGGGTGTATCTAAGTACACCTGATATCGCTTGCGCGGCTGCATTCTGGACCAACTGTAGTCTCCAAACACTCTTCAGGGGCAGCCCCATGTAGAGCGCATTATAGTAATCAAGCCTTGAGGTGACGAGGGCATGAGTGACCATTTGAAGTGCCTCCCGGTCCAGGTAGGGCCGCAGCTGGTGCACCAGGCGAACCTGGGCAAAAGCCCCCCTGGTCACAGCTGACAGGTGGTATTCTAACATCAGCTGCGAGTCCAGGAGGACACCCAGGCTGCGGACCCTCTCTGAGGGGGTGTAAAATTTTACCCCCCAGGCTAAGAGATGGAATGTCTGGACTATCCTTGCGAGGCAACATCAATAGCCACTCGGTCTTGTCTGGATTGAGTGCAAGCTTGTTCGCTCCCATCCAGACCATGACAGCCTCCAGGCACTGGCACATCACTTCCACTGCTTCGCTGAGTTGGCACGGAGCGGACAGATACAATTGAGTATCGTCCGCACTCCCACCTCCCGTAATCGTCGCAGAAGGATACCATGGTCGATGGTATTGAAGGCCGCTGAGAGGTCAAGAAGCACCAGGATAGAGGAATGTCCTCTATCCCTGGCCCGCCAGAGATCATCGGTCAGCGCGACCAAAGCAGTTTCTGTACAGTAACCAGGCCTGAAACCCGACTGAAAGGGATCCAGATAATCTGCTTCATCCAAGGTCTGTCGGAGTTGAAAGGCCACCACCTTCTCAACAACCTTCCCTACAAAAGGGAGGTTGGAGACTGGACGGTAGTTATTAAGGATGGCTTGGTCCAGGGAAGGTTTCTTAAGGAACCTTAATGGTAAAGGTTCTAAAAAGACACCAGCAATAAAAGAGAAAGCAGGAAAGGTAATTTCTGTCCCTGTTGTTTTCAGTGCCCCCAGATTGTTGGGACAGCCACAAAAGCTGAACTAACTTGAAAGACTAGAGATAAAGAAGGGATGACTGAGAATTTTATCTCCTCACAAAATTTCTCTCCACATTTTCACTTCTTATCATCTAATTTAGAATGTTAGCTCTTTGGCTTTATGGAATTGAATTTTAATTAATGTGAAAACGCTCTTTGCTTTCGGACATTTCTAACTGGTGTAGTTTTCAATCCACCACAAATCCTTTGAAGTTTATCTTTAACCATCTTCATTTCTGCAGCCTCCAAACAATGAGAATAGATAAGGAATAATATGATCCAGTGAATTCTCCCTGTTGCTGACCTAAATACACAAAGAAAATAAATTGCCAGCACCCTACTGCCATCCAGGTTTTCAATAAATCCTGTGAGCAGCTGTTACACGAAAAAAGTGCCTTGGTGTAAAAGCATCATCTATTTGTATCAAAATGTCTGCAGTTGCCATTATGCTTTAAAGAATGCATGGCAGCTCTTTTGCAACCAAAAACTTTCAAACCAGCTTTATCAGTGGTTGTAAGTGCTGCATAGCCTCTGTATGAGGGAGGGAGGAATGTGAAGGTATGGTTTGCTTCAGCTTAGGGGCTAGGAAGTGATTGAAGCAAGAATTGGGTGCATATTGCTTATACAAAAGATCAGGAAAAAACCAGTGCACGGTTTTTGAATCTTTGTTTTTTAATGTGTTTGTAAAATTAAGAAGAAACTGACTAGGATATTATCTGCTCACTGGTAAAATTACTAAGATTCCTTCCTTAGCATAATTCAGCACCAGTGGCCATTGTGCAAACAGCTGTTTGCATCCAGGAAAAAAAGAAAAAATCCAGCATCACAGAAGAAGAGGACCAGTGACTTTATTCTTTTGATTTCAGATGAATTAGTGTGGAGTCTTTAAGGACACATGACCTTGAACAAGAATAAAAATAAATGTAAAAAACACAGTGGAAAGTTTGACGTCCAAAAAGGCAGTATTTTTAGAAGGAATTTCTTATTTTCTAAATAAGCCTAAAAATGTCAAGCAAACAGTTGATCATACGAGAACGTATCAAATGAATTTTTTTTTAAAAAAAGCAGATAGCTTAGCATTCAAGAAGATATGAGTTCTATAGAAATAGGCTGCCTATTATTTTAAAAAAATTAGAAAATATCTGTTAGTTCAGAAGAACTGCAAGATAAGATTAAGCTATAAACCTTGGTATGATCGATAATACAAAAAAGAAGTTGTCGAAGGCCTTGAGCTGAAGAAAGAATGTGCTTTATATGAAACATGCAGTTGTAGCTTCTTTAAATGAATATTTATTTATTTAACTCCATCTATAAAGCCACCCATCTCACATAATAATTCTGGATGGCATACATAGAAACAATTAAGAATACATAAAAACATTCAATCAATCAATATAAATTAAAATAAAAAGAAGATAAATAAAAAATGCAGGAAAACATACAGAGGGTGCAATCCATTAACTCATATAATCAGCTAACAGGCTCCACTCTACCATGGAATCCCAAGCTAATTAATAGAATCATAGAAGAAACATTTAAGGGCCTTCTGGAAGACCAATATATTATATACTAACACTATTGTCATTATTAACTAAACTTCTAACCATATGATTCGCTATCTTTTTGGGGTTTTCTCCACTTTTATTTTTCAATAACACAAACAAGCTCTGGCAACATATTGGTTCTGCTATGTCTCCACGACAATGCCTTCATCTTGTTCTCAGTCCATGAATGAGATAGGGTTAACTATTCCTTAACAATACCAGTACTTCACTATCATTTTCCTTCTAATTCCAATACCCTTTTTTAAACTATGGAATCAGTCCTGGATAATATCATTGCCCAGGACTGAGGCAAAGGAAACTAGATAATCAGAAGATCCAAAACATGTTTGGGAATCATATATGCAACATTAAGTTTTAATAACTGGTGAAACAATACAACATATATACAAAAATGGGTCTTTTCCCTTCAATTGATACTGATATGTAAGGACTTTTTATTTTTATTTAGCTTCAAAAGCAATATTAGTATTGTAAAATAGGAATTATAGAATCTTAGCAGTTCATACCTTCCTAGTCTTGCAAAAGATTGTGCTCTCCTTACAAAAATGGAAAATATTAAGATGTATTCTCTGTAACTGTGCAAACAATTATGAAAATCTTTTCCTTGAAGATTTGAAAAAATCAGCTCCAACAGATTATTTATAATTCCTACAACAATTTAGAATGTATGCTTTCAATGGTCTGGGTCTAAGGAAGAGAGAACAATTAACATGTTTAACATATTTGCTTTCTAATGAGATTTTTATATTAAAAAAAATCCCAAATTATAAATTAAGTGGTGTAATAAATATTAACATAGAAACAGGAAAGAAACAGTTGGTAACAAGCAGAATAATCAATATTTTGCAACACAGAAAAACCAGAGAGATACATACTGTATAAAAGCTAAATATTGCAAGGCAATTTATGAAACATAATCATTTGACCAAAGCAAAAAGAAGTTACATCAATGCTGAAAGAGGCAAAAGTGCATTATATAAAAAGTTCAGGCTATTTTAAAGCTTTTTAAAAAGGCTCCAAATTTATCTTCATGACACAGGACACATGTACAAACAGTTAAATTAACTTTTATTTATCATTTTCATCAAGGGAAAATATCTATCCCTCAAGTTTTTAACTAAAAGAAAGAATTTGTAATTAAGAGTATCCAATTGATCATGACGCTTTGCAATTATTTTTGGACTGGTGGCTCAAATCAAATGTTTGCACATATGATATTAATATTAATATTACTGTCAATAAGCATCAGATTATGAGAGATGGGTATATAGTAAATTCTATATATAAATTCCATAAATAATTGATATTTTATGTATGTTAAACACAAATGATTTCACAGATCAGCCTATCAATTAAAAATATTGTAGCTGTGCTATTCTCTGATGGCAAAAATAACCAGAAGTCTGATAATACCTTTTATTGATTACAGGTAATCCTTGATTTACAACCATTCATTTACCGATTATTCAAAATTACATTGACACTGAAAAAAGTGACTCATGACCATTTTTTACACTTACAACCATTGCACATGATCAAAATTTGGACGCTTGGCAACTGGCATGTATTTATGATGGTAGAGCATCCTGGGGTCATGTGATAATCTTTTGCGACCTTTTGACAAGCAAAGTCAATGGGGATTCAGATTCATTTAACAACCATGTTACTAACATAATAAATACAATGATTCACTCAGCAATTGTGGCAAGAAAAGTCATAAAATTAGACAAGATTCACTTAACTGTCTTGCTTAGCAACAGAAATTTTGGGTTGTAAGTTGAGGAACACCTATAATTGATTTCATTAAAAAGACATTAGCTTCTGTGAGCTTTAACTGACTTCATCAGATGAGACTAGCTAATCTGGGCATCTGATGAGATGAATTGCAGCTCACAAAGTTTATCTTGCCAGTTCTATAGCAACACCAAGAATCTCTGGCTGAAGAATAACTTTTTCAGAGATTTTCTAGACATTGCCACCTTGTGGATATATCTTTATATCACTTCTTATGCAGCTTACTGAACATTTAATTTCTGTAATGCAGAAGTTATTAATGGGGTAATTTAAATTGATGTTATCTTTTTGCAATATCTTATATTTATTAGTTAATCATTATGAATTTACTATAGCACTGAACTGCTTTATTGATTGTGTAGATATATAAGCATCAACATTGATTGTAATATTGATGTTTTGGGATAATTGTTTAATACTTTTAGTCAAGTACTTTAGACTTCATATCAAGAGAATGGTGTGTATAAATATGACATTTAATTTATTGTCTGCTTAGTAATGCAACAAGTATTCAGAACTTACTTTGTATATTCATCCACGTGTAGTGTCTGCTTAGATGAACTCTTTCTTGTTGCAATTTGATACTAGAAAAGAAAATATAGCAATTTTTAGTTTAACAGAGAATAGAAAAAATATCCAGTGCATTGCCTTTGTACATCCTGATTATGATGTCCATTTAATCTTGTTTTAGAATCCTCATATCTGAGTAAGATATCTGAACATTTGAACAAAGCATTACTTTTTCATGCCAATGAGCAGGTCTCACATCCTTCGGGATAATGAGGACGATGGTGCAATCCTTACACTACAGCTTATAGAAGCTATTAAATAAAATACCCCTAGGGCATATCATTGAATCTGTTTAAATGTTGCATCATGCAGCATAAAACTGTCCAACCACCATCACACACAAAAAAGCAGATTCTTCTCCTTGAACAGTGGTTCTCAACCTGTGGGTCAGGACCCCTTTGGGTGTCGAATGACCCTTTCACAGGGGTTGCCTAAGACCATCAGAAAACACATATTTTCGATGGTCTTAGGAACCGAGGCACCAATTTTATGGTTGGGGGTCACCACAACATGAGGAACTGTATTAAAAGGTCATGGCATTGGGAAGGTTGAGAACCACTGTCCCAGAATGTTTTGAGAGTTTGAAGTTTGAAGTTTAATAACATTTGTATGCCGCCCAATCCCGTGGGACTCTGGGTGGCTAACAATACAATAAATCAGAAAAAAGAAGAAGAGGAAAGAAAAGATAGATTTAAAAAACACATCATGCACTCCATTCTGAGTGGGGCTGGACCATATATTGGGGTCAACAGCCCCAGGCCTGCCGGAACAGCCAGGTTTTAATGGCTGTACGGAAGGCCGGGAGAGTGGGAAGTGTCTGGATCTCTGCGGGAAGATCATTCCACAGGGCCGGGGCAGCTACAGAGAAAGATCTCCCCCGGGTAGTCGCCAACCGGCATTGTCCGGTCGACAGTACCCGAAGGAGGCCCAATCTGTGTGATCTTATAGGTCACTGGGAGGTGTGTGGCAGGAGGCGGTCCCGTAGGTATCCAGGTCCCAAGCCATGTAGGGCTTTAAAGGTAACGACCAGCACCTTGAAGCCCGTTTGGAGACCGATGGGAAGCCAGTGCAGCTCACGAAGGATAGGTGTAACATGGGTGTACGTAGGTACACCCGATATCGCTTGCGTGGCCGCATTCTGGACCAATTGTAGTCTCCGAACACTCTTCAGGGGCAGTCCCAAGTAAAGCACGTTACAGTAATCAAGCCTAGAGGTGACGAGAGCATGAGTGACCATTTGAAGTGCCTCCCGGTCCAGGTAGGGACGCAACTGGTGCACCAGGCGAACCTGGGCAAAAGTCCCCCTGGTCACAGCCGACAGTTGGTATTTTAATGTCAGCTGAGGATCCAGGAGGACACCCAAGTTGCGGGCCCTCTCTGAGGGGCGAAGAGTTTCGCCCTCCAGGGTAAGAGGTGGAATATCTGGTCCGTTCTTGGGGGGCAACATCAATAGCCACTCGGTCTTGTATGGATTGAGAGCCAGCTTGTTTACTCCCATCCAGACCCTAACAGCCTCCAGGCACTGGCACATCACTTCTACCGCTTCGCTGAGTTGGCACGGGGCGGACAGATACAACTGGATATCGTCCGCGTATTGATGATATTTGATCCCATGCCGACGAATGATCTCACCCAGCGGCTTCATGTAGATGTTAAATAGGAGGGGGGACAGGACCGAGCCCTGAGGCACCCCATATTTTAGGGGCCTAGGAGTCGACCTCTGTCCTCCAACCAACACTGACTGCGACCTATCCGAGAGGTAAGGGGAGAACCACAGTAACACGGTGCCTCCCACTCCCACCTCTCCCAGTGGTCGCAGAAGGATACCATGGTCAATGGTATCGAAGGCCACTGAGAGGTCAAGAAGCACCAGGAGAGAGGAATGTCCTCTATCCCTGGCCCGCAAGAGATCATCGGTCAGCGAGACCAAAGCAGTTTCGGTGCAGTAACCAGGCCTGAAACCCGACTGAAAGGGATCTAGATAATCCGCTTCATCCAAGGTCCGTCAGAGCTGAAAGGCCACCACCTTCTCAACAACCTTCCCTACAAAAGGGAGGTTGGAGACTGGAAGATAGTTTTTAAGAATAGCTGGATCCAGAGAAGGCTTCTTAAGGAGAGGTCTTACCACCGCATCCTTTAGGGGCAACAGGAAAGATCCCTCATGAAGAGAGGTGTTAACAATCCTCTGGATCCAGCCTCGTGTCACCTCCCTGCTGGTCAAAACCAGCCAGGAGGAACATGGGTCCAGTAAACAGGTGGAGGTGCTTACAACTCCCATAGCCTTGTCCACTTCCTCAGGAGTAACAAGCTGGAACTCGCTCCAAGAAATCCAATCAAGGCCTACTCTCGGCATCTCTGCAGGTACTGTCCAAGTGGAGTCCAGG